>NC_048568.1:32417500-32502500 GCF_013265735.2 Oncorhynchus mykiss
CAGTGCAGTGATAAGATGGTATAAAATAATGCATTTGAACAATTCATCTGAAATGTATGTTTGTTAGCTAGCTAGCCTGACAGTTATAGAATAATGATTCTTTTTTTTTCTTTTTTTGGACTGCCAATATGCTGTGTGATTCCATTCAAACAATGCAGTCTATCCACAGCCATAAACTGAATTACAGAATAATATTTGATGATATGAACGCCTCATTTCTGCATGAGAACATAAACCAGCTGAGATTCATGTCAAGTATCAGCATATCCCAAATATGTGAATGTCCAATCTTTCTTAGGAAGAGTTCATATCTGTTATGATGTCTCTAGTTTGGGCTTATACTCATCTTAAATTAACATTCACACTAAATTATTATTTTTCAGTTGGAGAGAATTTGAGAACACTAGTCCATACTAAAAGAAAACAGCAAAATGACCTTTAAAAAATGAATTAAACAACAATCCACTGTGAGGGGACACAAACACATAAACACCCACAGAGACACTCTAACGTACAC
Organism: Oncorhynchus mykiss; assembly: GCF_013265735.2. Lineage (NCBI taxonomy): Eukaryota > Metazoa > Chordata > Actinopteri > Salmoniformes > Salmonidae > Oncorhynchus > Oncorhynchus mykiss. The sequence continues at coordinate 32,418,018 of NC_048568.1, forward strand.
ATTCTTTTTAAGTTATTTGTGTTATTTGTTGTTGTATTGTTTGTATATCGTTGTATTTTAATGTGTGTGACTGTCCTTGTCTATCAGTGTATCAGTGTTTAGTTAGTTGTCATGCTTTGTGTTTTTTTGTGGAACCCAGGAAGTGTAGCTGCTGCTTCTGTAAAAGCTAATGGGGATCCAGATAAACAAATCACAATTTCTGCTCATTTCTGTTCTACATTTTCCTTGGGATTTTCAATTATTGGGACAGAATTCAGTTTTCCCATTTCACAAGTCTGCACTTTGAGACTAGTGTCTCTCCCAATGACATCATTATAACTTGTATAATTGGGACCTAGACTTTTTCCTGGATAAACCTCTTACATTGGGATTGTGAGTGTAATGTTCCAGCACAGTAAATGCCTGCTTCCTCCCAGGAAAGTGGAGCGTATGGCACATCAAAGCCAGGTGGAGAGTGGGTATCACAGGGGTGAATCGAGTCGGGACAGCGTTCACATCCCCAGACAAAAGAGACAGACGGCACAGACAAACAAAAAACCCTCTTCACTCCCACATCCCCAGGTTTCATGTTACACTGTAGCCTGGCATCAAAAGGCTTCCCTGTTTAATCATCTTTTGTGTCTAGGTGTGAGAGTGTGTGTGTGCACCCATGTTCATGTGTGTGTCTATGTGTGTGTTAATGCGAGTGTGAGCTTGTGGTGTGCCTGCATGTATTGTTTGTGCATATTTTGAGCCGTTAGTTCTTTGTCACCTCTGTGAACTGCAGAGGTGGTGGTTGAGTGCAGAGGAGGACAGGCAGACAGTGCTCTTTCACACAGGAGGCAAGATAAGCAGGGAGGTTAGTGTATGCAGGTTTACCAGCCCGATGCTCCAGAGGTGCTTGTTCTCATGTTTGACTCTCCTGAGGTGCAAGGGCAGTGCAGGGCAGACAAGGCAGTGCAGGGCAGACAAGGCAGTGCAGGGCAGACATGGCAGTGCAGGGCAGACATGGCAGTGCAGGGCAGTCAAGGCAGTGCAGGGCAGACATGGCATGGCAGTGCAGGGCAGACAAGGCAGTGCAAGGCAGACAAGGCAGTGCAGGGCAGACAAGGCAGTGCAGGGCAGACAAGGCAGTGCAGGGCTGACATGGCAGTGCAGGGCAGACAAGGCAGTGCAGGGCAGACAATGCAGTGCAGGGCAGACAAGGCAGTGCAGGGCAGACATGGCAGTGCAGGGCAGACAAGGCAGTGCAGGGCAGACAAGGCAGTGCAGGGCAGACAGGGTAGTTCAGGGCAGAGAGGGTAGTGCAGGACAGACAGGGTAGTGCAGGGCAGAGAGAGTAGTGCAGGACCGACAGGGTAGTGCAGGACAGACAGGGTAGTGCAGGACAGACAGGGTAGTGCAGGACAGACAGGGTAGTGCTGGGCAGAGAGGGTAGTGCAGGGCAGAGAGGGTAGTGCAGGACAGACAGGGTAGTGCAGGACAGACAGGGTAGTGCAGGACAGACAGGGTAGTGCAGGGCAGAGAGGGTAGTGCAGGACAGACAGGGTAGTAGAGGGCAGAGAGGGTAGTGCAGGACAGACAGGGTAGTGCAGGACAGACAGGGTAGTGCAGGACAGACAGGGTAGTGCAGGGCAGACAGGGTAGTGCAGGACAGACAGGGTAGTGCAGGACAGACAGGGTAGTGCAGGGCAGACAGGGTAGTGCAGGACAGACAGGGTAGTGCAGGACAGACAGGGTAGTGCAGGGCAGACAGGGTAGTGCAGGGCAGACAGGGTAGTGCAGGACAGACAGGGTAGTGCAGGACAGACAGGGTAGTGCAGGGCAGACAGGGTAGTGCAGGACAGACAGGGTTGTGCAGGACAGACATGGTAGTGCAGGACAGACAGGGTAGTGCAGGGCAGACAGGGTAGTGCAGGACAGACAGGGTAGTGCAGGACAGACAGGGTAGTGCAGGACAGACAGGGTAGTGCAGGGCAGACAGGGTAGTGCAGGACAGACAGGGTTGTGCAGGACAGACAGGGTAGTGCAGGACAGACAGGGTAGTGCAGGGCAGACAGGGTAGTGCAGGACAGACAGGGTTGTGCAGGACAGACAGGGTAGTGCAGGACAGACAGGGTAGTGCAGGACAGACAGGGTAGTGCAGGACAGACAGTGTAGTGCAGGACAGACAGGGTAGTGCAGAGCAGACAGGGTAGTGCAGGACAGACAGGGTAGTGCAGGACAGACAGGGTAGTGCAGGGCAGACAGGGTAGTGCAGGGCAGACAGGGTAGTGCAGGGCAGACAGTGTAGTGCAGGACAGACAGGGTAGTGCAGGGCAGACAGGGTAGTGCAGGACAGACAGGGTTATGCAGGACAGACAGGGTAGTGCAGGACAGACAGGGTAGGGCAGGACAGACAGGGTAGTGCAGGACAGACAGGGTAGTGCAGGACAGACAGGGTAGTGCAGGACAGACAGGGTAGTGCAGGACAGACAGGGTAGTGCAGGACAGACAGGGTAGTGCAGGACAGACAGGGTAGTGCAGGACAGACAGGGTAGTGCAGGGCAGACAGGGTAGTGCAGGGCAGACAGGGTAGTGCAGGGCAGACAGTGTAGTGCAGGACAGACAGGGTAGTGCAGGACAGATCATTTGACGTTTGATGTTTCGTTCACTTTTTTTGTGAGGATCAGGAGAAGAGGGAAGAGGATAGGAGAGGAGACCCTTACAAAAAACACAGCAAATTTGCAGTTTCACATATGAAATAAAACCATATTTTCACATTTTTACATTTTAACACCACCATTTCACGTGAGAAGACAACCTGTTATCACCTCACATGTTAATTGCAGTTGGACATGTGAAATTTGCAGTTTCACATGTACAAAACTTTTACATGTGGAATTCGTATATGCAATTTCACAAGTGAAAAACCTTCTCATAGGAAGATCTCACGTTCACATGTGAAATTGCAAGTTCACACGTAAAGTGGGCATGACAAAACCTTTTCCCGCTCAGAAGTCCGAAAAGACTTGGCATGGGTCCTCAGATCCTCAAAAGGTTCTATGGCTGCACCATCGAGAGCAAGTCTAGGTCCAAGAGGCTTCTAAACAGCTTCTACCCCCAAGCCATAAGACTCCTGAACATCTAATCAAATGGCTACCCAGACTATTTGTATTGCCCCCCCCACCCTCTTTTACACTGCTGCTACTCTCTGTTATTAACTATGCATAGTCACTTTAATAACTCTACCTACAAGTACATATTACCTCAACTAACCGCCGGTGCCCCGGCACATTGACTCTGTACCGGTACTCCCCGTATATAGTCTCGCTATTATTTTACTGCTGCTCTTTAATTACTTATTACTTTCATTTCTTATTCTTACTCATATTATTTTTTAACTGCATTGTTGGTTAGGGGCTCGTAAGTAATCGTTTTAACAGCCCTAGTTGATATTAAAGTGAGAAAATCCACATGTGCAAGTGTAGAGAACATGAGTCGGTCATGGTTGCTTATGGTCAGGTGATGAGGTAGCCCCGCCTTCCACTCCAAAATGAGTGTTGATCCTCTTGGTTCGAATGGTGAATATATACCCCACCAGTTACAAAAGCACACATGTGAAGCTTATAATATCACACGTGAAATGTTGAGAAACCCACAGGTCTGATTGGTTTCACACGTGTTCTCGAAAACCATGCGACATTTTTCACATGTGATTTGTTTAGATTTTTTTTGTAAGGGGAAGAGAAGAGAGCAGAGGAGAGAGGATCCAAAACGAAGCTGCTCTTCTTCTGTCTTTAAACCTGAGTGAAGGCAGGCCTCGCTGGTGAAATAGTTCAATCTGGAAACATATTAAATTTAAAAGTGTGTGGCAGTTTACTGAATTAATGATCATGTTAACATAAAAGTCTTTACAAAGAAATCCAGGAATCACAATCAAAACATCTTCTTCCTGTTCATCATTGTCTCCCAATACCAATTTGATACCGAATGTTTTAGGCGGCAGGGGTGTTCAATTTGACAATAATAATTTCACAATATTTGTTGTTCATTTTGTTATATCACCTGGAATATACTGTATCTGAACATGCATTAAATGGATGTATTTGAGTATTCACTGTGGCTTTGCTCATATGAGCGTATATGTTCCATCTCAGCTTCTTTGTCTCAGTACATTTTAGAAACTAGCAGGACTGAGAGGGTAGTGTTTATAACGAATATGGAAACACCATCTGTCCATTCCATGATATTCATTCGCTACGTTTTCATTAATATTATCTCATCTGTGGTTTATGTGAGCTGAAATCAACACGCTTTCATAAAAGTTTCTGCATAATGGCATACATTATTAAATGGCATATATTATTAAATGGCATGCTGCATTTTGAAGATGGGGGCATGGAAGAAATAGTCAAAGATCATCCTTAGAAATCTTCAAACGCTGTTGTTTTTCTTGTGTTGTATTTCTCATCAACAACCAGTCTGCAATGTGAGCCTAGTATGTGAGCCTAGTAATGGCACCTATTTGAGAAGGCGCCCACACATTCTCTCTCTCTCTCTCTCTCTCTCTCTCTCTCTCTCTCTCTCTCTCTCTCTCTCTCTCTCTCTCTCTCGCTCTCTCTCTCTCTCTCTCTCTCTCTCTCTCTCTCTCTCTCTCTCTCTCTCTCTCTCTCTCTCTCTCTCTCTCTCTCTCTCTCTCTCTCTGTATGCAATTTGTTCTCAGTGTGGTGTATTAGAGCTTTTTAAATTGTTTTAAGGAGTGTAATTTGAGCAGATACATGATAAGCCAATGAAGCATGACTCATTTTACAGTGTGCAGAAATTAAGATAAAGTCCTTGAGAAAGCAAATCCAAACTTAACAAAACCAACATAAGCATCTTTGGGAACCCTAATGTAGCCCTTCGATAAACACAACTTTACATTTTACATGACTGTAACCCCAAACTAATTTACTGTTTATCTTCATGGTTAAGATGCACATAGTTAAGGGGAGTGTTTTCAATTTATATTTCATCAGATGGTTATAGAACAAAATATCCAACTACTGTAGTCCTTGGTGATAAATGTAAACATACATATTATGTTTAAATGACTGTCAATCACTGTGTGTGTGTGTGCGCGCGTGGGTGAGTGTGTAGAATTTGTAGTGACATAAAAACCTGCAGTGCAAGTCTCATGCTCCCCAGATTTGGTGCTATGACTGTGGCAGGCAGGGGAGAGGGGGTATAGACTCGTTGTGCTATGACTGTGGCAGGCAGGGGAGAGGGGGTATAGACTCGTTGTGCTATGACTGTGGCAGGCAGGGGAGAGGGGGTATAGACTCGTTGTGCTATGACTGTGGCAGGCAGGGGAGAGGGGGTATAGACTCGTTGTGCTATGACTGTGGCAGGCAGGGGAGAGGGGGTATAGACTTGTTGTGCTATGACTGTGGCAGGCAGGGGAGAGGGGGTATAGACTCGTTGTGCTATGACTGTGGCAGACAGGGGAGGACAAATACCAAGCCAACATCCAGACCAAGTACAATATAACTTAAAAACATGCTGTTTCCCATGTCAACACAAATGACTTGTTATAGGTCGTAAATCCGAATACATTGACATTGTTAATTTGCACAATATTTTCCTCCACAGATATCCACATGTAATACGTCAACCTTTGGTATGTAAAACGGCCTGCCTGTCAAAGTAGATCCAGAGGTAATCACTGTAGTGATGTCTTCACAGAGCTGCCTCAGGAGTTTACACAATCAGACAGACATGAAACATGTTCAAGAGGTGAACTCGCCTCAGGCGGAGACAGATTGAACTCTCACTGCTATTAAAATCGTCAGCTTTTCCCCGACGGCGAAACAACGAAGCACCCCACAAGTCACCCGTATGAAACATGATACAACAGCCAATACAGTTTTCACGCGTGGACCTGATAAACAAAATCATAAATGTAAACTGAACTCACTCCTGGGACAAAAGGAGCGCAAGGCAATCATGGTGCCAGTCAAACCCTCTCCCTGCCTCAACCCGGGCTTGAACCGAGACCCTCTCAATACATTGTCAACAGTCACTTTCGAAGCATCGTTACCTATCGCTCCACAAAAGCTACAGCCCTTGCTGAGCAAGGGAAACAACTACTTCAAGGTGTCAGAGCGAGTGACGTCAGCAATTGAAACGCTACTAGTGAGCAACGCTTACTAGCTAGCCATTTCACAACGCTTACACAAAGAAATGAATGAATTAATGTGTGGTATGTCTTTTTAGATAGAATATTTAGGGGTTATATGTCTTTACACTAAGTACACAATGTCTCTTTACATTCATATCCTCTTTAGATTTCAATTCTTTGGGACAATGGCCAGATGACATCAGATGGGGATATGAGAAGACATGCTCAGAACATCTCAGTGGTTCTACACAACACGAAGGATGGTGAGTTGTTTGATACATTGATAATTGGTTTCAATCCTCTAACACTGTATAAACAGATACACTTTATAGACTCATATCCTTCATATCCTCAGCTTTGAGAACAATAGCCAAATTATATCAAATTACTTCAAATCATAGCCAACCCAGGCAACCTGACACCATTGATTGGCTTATTATATAGTAACATGGGGTTGTTGGCTGGTAACTGTTCATGAGACCAAAACAGATCCCTAATGTCGGAGTATATGTGTATGCGGTAATGGCAGACCAGGGCTGAAATACTATTTGAAATCATTCCAAATAGTTTATCTGTGCTTGATTGAGCTTGCCTGCTGCAATGGAACCAATAGAAACGTAACCAAAAACCCATCTGGCAGTATCAGGCAGGGAAAAGCAAACAACAAAAGTATTAGAACAATTTCAAATAGTATTTGAACCAAGGTCTGGTAGTATGCAGCCATGGACCCCCAGCTGCCCATGCAGTCATCCCTGCCCAGCCTTTCTATGCCTTTCCTCCAGCCGCCATTGCAGCAGCTGAGAATACATTTTGTGAGTGATGCATTCAACAGCTGGTGCTGCCGAGCCCAGGGCTGGTGGAGGTTGACGAGGAGAAGGAGAGACCAGGGGGAACTGTCTGTGGAAACACAGTACATGGAACATGTCTGACTGTAGGCAAGAGGCCAAATGTCTGAGAGGAAGGAACACGGTTTCTTTCTTTCTTTCTTTCTTTCTTTCTTTCTTTCTTTCTTTCTTTCTTTCTTTCTTTCTTTCTTTCTTTCTCTCTCTCTCTCTCATTGTTACTCTCTCTTACTCTTTCTCTCTCTCTCCACATACATGAATACACGCCTCCCATCATTCACCCTGCACAGTATATGCTCTGGGAGGCCCTGAGAATAGTTGTGTCTAATAGTCCATGTGCTGCATGTATTGGAAGACTGAGAAAGACGTTGGCAGGCATTCACAGCATACAGGTGTTGTCACACTGAGACAATGCACCACTTGTGGTTTTGATAAATTAATTGTTCTTAAAACAAGTTGTGTGAAAACCAGTGGATGGTGGATGCAAACCCTTTTTTTCCATTTATGGTCTGCTGTGTTTACAGGATCTGCCAGAACTCTGTGTCAGGTAGTATAAAAATATGTCTGTTACTAGTGTTTATGGACACATAACTAAGGCTATGGAAGGAAGAGAAAGAGAGAAACAGAGAGACAGTATGAGACAGACAGACTAGAGACAGAGAGAAACAGAAAGACAGCGTGAGACAGAGACAAAGAGATACAGAGACAACATTAGGCAGACCGACTAGAGACAGAGAGATACAGACAGACTAGAGACAGAGACAGAAGACTAGAAACAGACAGATACAGAGAGACAGCATGAGAGACACACTAGAGACAGAAAGATACAGCGAGACAGCGTGAGCCAGAAGACTAGAGACAGAGAGCTACAGAGAGACAGCGTGAATCAGAAGACTAGAAACAGAGAGATACAGAGGGACAGCATGAGACAGACAGACTAGAGACAGAGAGGCACAGAGAGACAGCATGAGACAGACAGACGAGAAACAGAGATACAGAGAGACATCTTGAGACAGACAGACTAGAAACAGAGAGATTGAGACAGACATGCTTGAGACAGAGAGATACAGAGACACAGCTTGAGACAGACAGGCTTGAGACAGAGAGATACAGAGCGACAGCGTGAGACAGACAGACTAGATACATAGATGAGTCATACTGAAAGGTATTAGATACTGTATAAGTCCTAATGAAAGGTATTAGATACTATATAAGTCATAATGAAAGGTATTAGATACTGTGTAAGTCATAATGAAAGGTATTAGATACTGTATAAGTCATAATGAAAGGTATTAGATACTGTATAAGTCATAATGAAAGGTATTATATACTGTGTAAGTCATAATGAAAGGTGTTAGATACTGTATAAGTCATAATGAAAGGTGTTAGATACTGTATATGTCATAATGAAAGGTATTAGATACTGTATAAGTCATAATGAAAGGTATTAGATACTGTATAAGTCATAATGAAAGGTATTATATACTGTGTAAGTCATAATGAAAGGTGTTAGATACTGTATAAGTCATAATGAAAGGTGTTAGATACTGTATAAGTCATAATGAAAGGTATTAGATACTGTATAAGTCATAATGAAAGGTATTAGATACTGTATAAGTCATAATGAAAGGTATTAGATACTGTATAAGTCATAATGAAAGGTATTCGACACTATATAAGTCATAATTAAAGGGAGGTAGTAGATGTGGAAGGGAGAGAGAGAGAGGAGAGAGAGAGAGAGGGGGAGGGAGAAAGAGGGAGCGAGAGAGAGAGGGAGAAAGACGGAGAGAGAGACAGTAAATATGTGTAAGACAAAAATAATTGTGTTCCAAAAAAGGTCCAGTTGTCAGCACCACTAATAAATATTCCATCTAGACACTGTTGCCCTAGAGCACACACAAACTATACATACCTTGGCCTAAACTTCGGCGCCACAGGTAACTTCCACAAAGCTCTGAACGATCTGAGAGACAAGGCAAGAAGGGCCTTCTATGCCATCAAAAGGAACATGAAATCTGACATACCATTGGATCTGGCAAAAAATACTTGAATCAGTTATAGAACTCATTGCCCTTTATGGTTGTGGTGTATGGGGTCCGCTCACCAAACAATAATTCACAAAATTGGACAAACACCAAATTGAGACTCTGCATGCAGAATTCTGCAAAAATCTATTTTGTGTACAAAGTAAAACACCAAATAATGCATGCAGAGCAGAATTAGGTCTATACCTGCAAATTGTCAAAATCCAGAAAAGAGCCTGTAAATTCTACAACCACTTAAAAGGAAGCGATTCCCAAAACGTCCATACTGTAACAAAGCCATCACCCACAGAGAAATTAACCTGGAGAAGAGCCCCCTAAGCAAGCTGGTCCTGGGGTGGCGCAACAGTCTAACGCGCTGCATCTCAGTGCTAGAGGTGTCACTACAGACCTTGGTTCGATTCCAGGCTGAATCACAAACAGCCATGATTGGGAGTCCCCTAGGGCGGTGCACAATTGGCCCAGCATTGTCTGGGTTTGGCTGGGGTAGGCTGTCATTGTAAATAAGAATTTGTACTTAGCTTGTTAAATAAAAATAACATAAACACAAACAGACCCCACAGAGCCCCAGGACAGCAAAACAATTAGACTCAACCAAACCAAAAGAAAAATATAATTATTTGACACATTGGAAATAATTTACAAAAAAACTGAGCAAACTAGAATGCTATATGGCCCTAAACAGAGAGTACACAGTGGCAGAATACCTGACCACTGTGACTGACCCACAATTAAGGAATTCTTTGACTATGTACAGACTCAGTGAGCATAGCCTTGCTATTGAGAAAGGTAGCCGAAGGCAGACCTGGCTCTCAAGAGAAGACAGGCTATGTGCACACTGCCCACAAAATGAGGTGGAAACTAAGCTGCTCTTCCTAACCTCCTGCCAAATGATTAACCATATTAGAGATACATATTTCCCTCCGATTACACAGATCCACAAAGAATTTGAAAACAAATCCAATTTTGATAAACGCCAATATCTATTAGGTGAAACTCCACAGTGTGCCATCATTGTAAATGCAACCTATATTTATGTTTATTTATTTTCCCTTTTGAACTTTAACTATTTGTGCATCACTACAACACTGCATATATAGATAATATGACATTTGAAATGTCTTTATTCTTTTGGAACTTCTGTGAGTGTAATGTTTACTGTTAATTTGTTATTGTTTATTTAACTTTTCTTTATTATCTATTTCACTTGTTTTGGCAATGTTAACACACGCAACATGCGTGTGCGTGTGCGTGTGTCTGTGTCTGTGTCTGTGCGTGTGTCTGTGTCTCAAATCAAATCAAATCAAATTTTATTTGTCACATACACATGGTTAGCAGATGTTAATGCAAGTGTAGCGAAATGCTTGTGCTTCTAGTTCCGACAATGCAGTAATAACCAACAAGTAATCTAACTAACAATTCCAAAACTACTGTCTTATACACAGTGTAAGGGGATAAAGAATATATACATAAGGATATATGAATGAGTGATGGTACAGAGCAGCATAGGCAAGATACAGTAGATGGTATCGAGTACAGTATATACATATGAGATGAGTATGTAAACAAAGTGGTATAGTTAAAGTGGCTAGTGATACATGTATTACATAAGGATTCAGTCGATGATATAGAGTACAGTATATACGTATGAATATGAGATAATGTAGGGTAAGTAACATTATATAAGGTAGCATTGTTTAAAGTGGCTAGTGATATATTTACATCATTTCCCATCAATTCCCATTATTAAAGTGGCTGGAGTTGAGTCAGTGTCAGTGTCAGTGTGTTGGCAGCAGCCACTCAATGTTAGTGGTGGCTGTTTAACAGTCTGATGGCCTTGAGATTGGAGCTGTTTTTCAGTCTCTCGGTCCCAGGTTTGATGCACCTGTACTGACCTCGCCTTCTGGATGATAGCGGGGTGAACAGGCAGCGGCTCGGGTGGTTGATGTCCTTGATGATCTTTATGGCCTTCCTGTAACATTGGGTGGTGTAGGTGTCCTGGAGGGCAGGTAGTTTGCCCCCGGTGATGCGTTGTGCAGACCTCACTACCCTCTGGAGAGCCTTACGGTTGAGGGCGGAGCAGTTGCCGTACCAGGCGGTGATACAGCCCGCCGGGATGCTCTCGATTGTGCATCTGTAGAAGTTTGTGAGTGCTTTTGGTGACAAGCCAAATTTCTTCAGCCTCCTGAGGTTGAAGAGGCGCTGTTGCGCCTTCTTCACGATGCTGTCTGTGTGAGTGGACCAATTCAGTTTGTCTGTGATGTGTATGCCGAGGAACTTAAAACTTGCTACCCTCTCCACTACTGTTCCATCGATGTGGATAGGGGGGTGTTCCCTCTGCTGTTTCCTGAAGTCCACAATCATCTCCTTAGTTTTGTTGACGTTGAGTGTGAGGTTATTTTCCTGACACCACACTCCGAGGGCCCTCACCTCCTCCCTGTAGGCCGTCTCGTCGTTGTTGGTAATCAAGCCTACCACTGTTGTGTCGTCCGCAAACTTGATGATTGAGTTGGAGGCGTGCGTGGCCACGCAGTCGTGGGTGAACAGGGAGTACAGGAGAGGGCTCAGAACGCACCCTTGTGGGGCCCCAGTGTTGAGGATCAGCGGGGAGGAGATGTTGTTGCCTACCCTCACCACCTGGGGGCGGCCCGTCAGGAAGTCCAGTACCCAGTTGCACAGGGCGGGGTCGAGACCCAGGGTCTCGAGCTTGATAATGAGCTTGGAGGGTACTATGGTGTTGAATGCCAAGCTGTAGTCGATGAACAGCATTCTCACATAGGTATTCCTCTTGTCCAGATGGGTTAGGGCAGTGTGCAGTGTGGTTGAGATTGCATCGTCTGTGGACCTATTTGGGCGGTAAGCAAATTGGAGTGGGTCTAGGGTGTCAGGTAGGGTGGAGGTGATATGGTCCTTGACTAGTCTCTCAAAGCACTTCATGATGACGGAAGTGAGTGCTACGGGGCGGTAGTCGTTTAGCTCAGTCACCTTAGCTTTCTTGGGAACAGGAACAATGGTGGCCCTCTTGAAGCATGTGGGAACAGCAGACTGGTATAGGGATTGATTGAATATGTCCGTAAACACACCGGCCAGCTGGTCTGCGCATGCTCTGAGGGCGCGGCTGGGGATGCCGTCTGGGCCTGCAGCCTTGCGAGGGTTAACACGTTTAAATGTCTTACTCACCTCGGCTGCAGTGAAGGAGAGACCGCATGTTTTTGTTGCAGGCCGTGTCAGTGGCACTGTATTGTCCTCAAAGCGGGCAAAAAAGTTATTTAGTCTGCCTGGGAGCAAGACATCCTGGTCCGTGACTGGGCTAGATTTCTTCCTGTAGTCCGTGATTGACTGTAGACCCTGCCACATGCCTCTTGTGTCTGAGCCGTTGAATTGAGATTCTACTTTGTCTCTGTACTGACTCTTAGCTTGTTTGATAGCCTTGCGGAGGGAATAGCTGCACTGTTTGTATTCGGTCATGTTACCAGACACCTTGCCCTGATTAAAAGCAGTGGTTCGCGCTTTCAGTTTCACGCGAATGCTGCCATCAATCCACGGTTTCTGGTTAGGGAATGTTTTAATTGTTGCTATGGGAACGACATCTTCAACGCACGTTCTAATGAACTCTCACACCGAATCAGCATATTCGTCAATATTGTTATCTGACGCAATACGAAACATATCCCAGTCCACGTGATGGAAGCAGTCTTGGAGTGTGGAGTCAGCTTGGTCGGACCAGCGTTGGACAGACCTCAGCGTGGGATCCTCTTGTTTTAGTTTCTGTCTGTAGGCAGGGATCAACAAAATGGAGTCGTGGTCAGCTTTTCCGAAAGGGGGGCGGGGCAGGGCCTTATATGCGTCGCGGAAGTTAGAGTAACAATGGTCCAAGGTCTTTCCACCCCTGGTTGCGCAATCGATATGCTGATAAAATTTAGGGAGTCTTGTTTTCAGATTAGCCTTGTTAAAATCCCCAGCTACAATGAATGCAGCCTCCGGATAAATGGTTTCCAGTTTGCAAAGAGTTAAATAAAGTTTGTTCAGCGCCATCCTTGTGTCTGCTTTGGGGGGGATATATACGGCTGTGATTATAATCGAAGAGAATTCTCTTGGTAGATAATGCGGTCTACATTTGATTGTGAGGAATTCTAAATCAGGTGAACAGAAGGATTTGAGTTCCTGTATGTTTCTTTCATCACACCATGTCTCGTTAGCCATAAGGCATACGCCCCCGCCCCTCTTCTTACCAGAAAGATGTTTGTTTCTGTCGGCGCGATGCGTGGAGAAACCCGTTGGCTGCACCGCCTCGGATAGCGTCTCTCCAGTGAGCCATGTTTCCGTGAAGCAAATTACGTTACAGTCTCTGATGTCCCTCTGGAATGCTACCCTTGCTCGGATTTCATCAACCTTGTTGTCAAGAGACTGGACATTGGCAAGAAGAATGCTAGGGAGTGGTGCACGGTGTGCCCGTCTCCGGAGTCTGACCAGAGGGAAACCGCCTCGTTTCCCTCTTTTTCGGAGTCGTTTTTTGGGGTCGCTGCATGGGATCCATTCCGTTGTCCTGTTTGTAAGGCAGAACACAGGATCCGCGTCGCGAAAAACATGTTCTTGGTCGTACTGATGGTGAGTTGACGCTGATCTTATATTCAGTAGTTCTTCTCGACTGTATGTAATGAAACCTAAGATGACCTGGGGTACTAATGTAAGAAATAACACGGAAAAAACCAAAAAACTGCATAGTTTCCTAGGAACGCGAAGCGAGGCGGCCATCTCTGTCGGCGCCGGAAGTGTCTGTGCGTGTGTCTGTGTCTGTGTCTGTGTCTGTGCGTGTCCGTGTCTGTGTCTGTGCGTGTGTCTGTGTCCGTGTCTGTGTCTGTGTCTATGCCAATAAAGCCCATTAAATTGAAATTGAGAATTGAGAGAGAGGGAGAGATAATATAAATCTCTCTCTCTCTCTCTCTCTCTCTCTCTCTCTCTCAATCTCAAAAGTTTGTGTATTAAATCTAATGCATCCATTCAGATACTCAGATATAATTTTGTGTAGAGTAGCCCCCAGGTTAAACTGCCAATTCATGTTTTTTTTTACAACAGGTTACTGTCAAGGCAGGGCTGTGGTATGATGTCTATATCAGGGCCTGCTGAATCTCGTCTTTATTGTGTGTGTGTTTGTATTGTAAGTGTGTCCGTGCATGTACAGTATGTGCGTGTGTCTGTGTCTGTGTCTGTGTCTGTGCGTGTCCGTGCGTGTGTCTGTGTCCGTGTCTGTGTCTGTGTCTGTGTCTGTGCGTGTGTCTGTGTCTGTGTCTGTGCCTGTGTCTGTGTCTGTGCGTGTGTTTGTGTCTGTGCGTGTGTCTGTGTCTGTGCGTGTGTCTGTGTCTGTGCGTGTGCGTGTGCGTGTGTCTGTGTCTGTGCGTGTGTCTGTGTCTGTGCGTGTGCGTGTGTCTGTGTCTGTGTGTGTGTCTGTGTCTGTGTCTGTGCGTGTGTCTGTGTCTGTGCGTGTGTCTGTGTCTGTGTCTGTGCGTGTGTCTGTGTCTGTGTCTGTGAGTGTGTCTGTGAGTGTGTCTGTGTCTGTGTCTGTGCGTGTGTCTGTGTCTGTGCGTGTGTCTGTGTCTGTGCGTGCTTGTGTGTTTGTATCTGTGTGGCCTGGGAGTTCCACATTCCCATACCAGCCGATGAGCTGGACGATGGCTCAATCAGGTCCCCTGGTGGTTCAGTATACAGAACACATTAATGCTGGGAGCCTGTCTGGGTCATCCAGGACCAGACTTAATCAATCCACTGTATTAATTTAAAGGGCCATGCCTACAGGCTGCAAATGTTACACTCCATGCTGATCTGAAGAGAAGGGGAAAGGGTTGAGCTAAAGGAACGTGTAACGACGTTCGTCTGTAGAAGGAGAAGCGGAACAAAAAGCAGCGTGGTGGTTACTCATGTTCTTTAATGGAAAATGAACGATACATGAAATAACTTAAATCTACAAAACAACAAACGGAACGTGAAAAACCTATACAGCCTATCCTGTGACAACAAACACAGTGACAGGAACAATCACCAACAAACACACAGTGAAACCCAGGCTACCTAAGTATGATTCTCAATCAGAGACAACTAATGACACCTGCCTCTGATTGAGAACCATACTAGGCCGAAAACATAGAAATGCCCCAAAACATAGAAAAACAAACATAGACTGCCCACCCAACTCACGCCCTGACCATACTAAATAAACACAAAACAACGGAAAATCAAGGTCAGAACGTGACAGAACGAGAGCCAAGTCAGAGCTAACTCACTCATTTACTCAAGTACTCATGGACATCATTTAATCAAAGTGTAAGATCGAATTCTGGAATGAGCTTGACTACAACTCCTTTATATGTTGTTTTCTGCTGTATCCCAAAACATGGAAACTAAAATGTTCCAGATATATGGATTTGTCTTCTTTCCACATGTCTGGTTTAGAGTGTGTTTCTATGTGGCTAAAAGAGGAGAGCAGTCGCATCCCTTTTGTGAGGCACACAACCTCTCGCTGCCCCGGGTGCATCTATGAATATTTTAGTGAGTCACATGGCTGTTATGTCCGACTGAGTGTACCTGGCACAGGCCGCAACACCACAGGTGGGGCATTAGCTATAACCACAACACACTGGACAGGCCATGCTGCAGACCTGGGTTAAAAAACACGTGCTCTTCTTTGGAATTCTTTGTGTTTTCTGGAGCCTGGCCTGGAATGACAGATTGGCGAAGTTTGGGATTTTTCAGACTATTCCATTGGTTCCATTGCACCAGACAAGCTCAATCAAACACAGCTAAAGTATTTTAAAGAGTATTAAATACTATCTGAACCCAGGTCTGCTGGCAATGAATCAGATTTATCTCCAGCCTCACTCACACAGAGCAACACAGCTAGAACAGAAACAGCCCTAAACCGTTTCAGAGTACAGACAGTTTCATAACCCATGAATGAAAGAGTTGACTTATTTTCTGTACTATTTTTATGAAAGAGAATACACAAAAAGGGAATGTGATACTAGTTAGGGAACATTAAGCTTTTTAAACTGTAGCCCAGACCTTATACTCCGACGTCGTACAAATAAAACGCAGCATCCATTATTTGGATATGAGAGGCACATTTTCTGGTTGAGAGTGAGCAGCACAGCACTAGTCACACTTCTATGACAGCATGTCTCCCTTCTCATGACAATAACATTTTATCTCAGTGAATTCACCATGTTTCACATCACACTGACAGCACACACACACACACACACACACACACACACACACACACACACACACACACACACAAAGAGAGACACACACTGTAGAGACACGTACTGTATTTTCAGTACAAGACATCAGTGGAGGATGCTGAGGGGAGGACGGCTCATGATAATGGCTGGAATGGAACAAGTGGAATGGTATCAAACACATGAAAACCATAAGTTTGATACCATTCCATGGACTTCATTCCAGCCATTGTTATGAGCCATCCTCCTCTCAGCAGCCTCCACTGTCAGACGTATGCCTGGTGGTTCTGCTGAATTTCCGGGGAGCGTGTTCTGTGTGTCTGCCTCCCTTTAGTGTAATAACCTACAAAAAAAACTCAACGCTGCTGGTAAAGACATTTCTAAAGTAAACACATTGTATGTGTAGGACCATTGTCACCATGGCAACGCCTGTCATTGTACTGAAGTCATCCACAATGTCGCCATGGCACCGCGGTTCATCCTAATCCCTTCTGCGGCTGTGAGAGTAAGCCATGTTTTATTTGGTGGGCAGGGTGTGGTGCGTCGAACGACCTGTCAGTGTGCTACTGTTGGACATGAGGAGGTCTGATGTGAATCACCTGTCAGTGTGCTACTGTTGGACATGAGGAGGGGACCTGTCAGTGTGCTACTGTTGGACATGAGGAGGGGACCTGTCAGTGTGCTACTGTTGGACATGAGGAGGGGACCTGTCAGTGTGCTACTGTTGGAAATGAGGAGGCCTGATGTGAACCACCTGTCAGTGTGCTACTGTTGGATATGAGGAGGCCTGATGTGAACAACCTGTCAGTGTGCTACTGTTGGACATGAGGCCTGATGTGAACCACCTGTCAGTATGCTACTGTTGGACATGAGGAGGGGACCTGTCAGTGTGCTACTGTTGGACATGAGGAGGCCTGATGTGAACCACCTGTCAGTGTGCTACTGTTGGACATGAGGAGGCCTGATGTGAACGACCTGTCAGTGTGCTACTGTTGGACATGAGGAGGCGACCTGTCAGTGTGCTACTGTTGGACATGAGGAGGGGACCTGTCAGTGTGCTACTGTTGGACATGAGGAGGCCTGATGTGAACCACCTGTCAGTGTGCTACTGTTGGACATGAGGAGGCCTGATGTGAACCACCTGTCAGTGTGCTACTGTTGGACATGAGGAGGCCTGATGTGAACGACCTGTCAGTGTGCTACTGTTGGACATGAGGAGGCGACTTGTCAGTGTGCTACTGTTGGACATGAGGAGGCCTGATGTGAACCACCTGTCAGTGTGCTACTGTTGGACATGAGGAGGCCTGATGTGAACAACCTGTCAGTGTGCTACTGTTGGACATTAGGAGGCCTGATGTGAACAACCTGTCAGTGTGCTACTGTTGGACATGAGGAGGCCCGATGTGAAGCACCTGTCAGTGTGCTACTGTTGGACATGAGGAGGCCTGATGTGAACCACCTGTCAGTGTGCTACTGTTGGACATTAGGAGGCCTGATGTGAACCACCTGTCAGTGTGCTACTGTTGGAAATGAGGAGGCCTGATGTGAACAACCTGTCAGTGTGCTACTGTTGGACATGAGGCCTGATGTGAACCACCTGGCAGTGTGCTACTGTTGGACATGAGGAGGGGACCTGTCAGTGTGCTACTGTTGGACATGAGGAGGCCTGATGGGAACCACCTGTCAGTGTGCTACTGTTGGACATGAGGAGGCCTGATGTGAACCACCTGTCAGTGTGCTACTGTTGGACATGAGGAGGCCTGATGTGAACCACCTGTCAGTGTGCTACTGTTGGACATGAGGAGGCCTGATGTGAACCACCTGTCAGTGTGCTACTGTTGGACATGAGGAGGCCTGATGTGAATGACCTGTCAGTGTGCTAATGTTGGACATGAGGCCTGATGTGAACCACCTGTCAGTGTGCTACTGTTGGACATGAGGAGGCCTGATGTGAACCACCTGTCAGTGTGCTACTGTTGGACATGAGGAGGCCTGATGTGAACAACCTGTCAGTGTGCTACTGTTGGACATGAGGAGGCGACCTGTCAGTGTGCTACTGTTGGACATGAGGAGGGGACCTGTCAGTGTGCTACTGTTGGACATGAGGAGGCCTGATGTGAACCACCTGTCAGTGTGCTACTGTTGGACATGAGGAGACCTGATGTGAACAACCTGTCAGTGTGCTACTGTTGGACATTAGGAGGCCTGATGTGAACAACCTGTCAGTGTGCTACTGTTGGACATGAGGAGGCCCGATGTGAAGCACCTGTCAGTGTGCTACTGTTGGACATGAGGAGGCCTGATGTGAACCACCTGTCAGTGTGCTACTGTTGGACATTAGGAGGCCTGATGTGAACCACCTGTCAGTGTGCTACTGTTGGAAATGAGGAGGCCTGATGTGAATGACATTTGGAAGAATCAGAAAGACCCATTTTAAGAATTCTAGTGTGTGTTCATACAGTTTAGACCTGCCTGCCTGTGCCTATGTGTTTCAGGTTTCGGGCTAAGGTGGAGGGTAGTGTTAAATTGATGAGGGGTAGTGTTAAACTGATGAGGGGTATAGTTAAACTGATGAGGGGTAGTGTTAAATTGATGAGGGGTAGAGTGAAATTGATGAGGGGTAGTGTTAAACTGATGAGGACTAGTGTTAAACTGATGAGGATTAGTGTTAAACTGATGAGGGGTATTGTTAAACTGATGAGGGGTAGAGTGAAATTGATGAGGGGTTGTGTTAAACTGATGAGGGGTATTTTTAAACTGATGAGGGGTAGTGTTAAACTGATGAGGGGTAGAGTTAAATTGATGAGGGGCAGAGTTAAATTTAAGATGGGTAGTGTTAAACTGATGGGGGGTAGTGTTAAACTGATGAGGGTTAGAGTTAAATTGATAGGAAGTAGGGCTAAACTGATGGGAGGTAGGGTTAAACTGATGGGGAGTAGGGTTAAAGTTATGGGATGTAGAGCTAAACTGATGGGGAGTAGGGTTAAACTGATGAGGGGTAGAGATAAATTGATGGGGAGTAGGGTTAAACTGACGAGGGATAGTGTTAAACTGATGAGGGGTAGAGATAAATTGATTGTGAGTAGTGTTAAACTGATGGGGAGTAGGGTTAAAGTGATGGGAGGTAGGGTTAAACTGATTGGGAGTAGGGTTAAATTGATGGGAGGTAGGGTTAAACTGATTGGGAGTAGGGTTAAACTGATTAGGGGTACTGTTAAACTGATGAGGGGTAGAGTTAAATTGATGAGGGGCAGAGTTAAATTTAAGAGGGGTAGTGTTAAACTGATGGGGGGTAGTGTTAAACTGACGAGGGGTAGAGTTAAATTGATAGGGAGTAGGGTTAAACTGATGGGAGGTAGGGTTAAACTGATTGGGAGTAGGGTTAAATTGATGGGGAGTAGTGTTAAAGTGATGGGGAGTAGGGTTAAACTGATGGGGAGTAGGGTTAAACTGATGGGAGGTAGGGTTAAACTGATGGGGAGTAGGGTTAAACTGATGGGGAGTAGGGTTAAACTGATGGGGAGTAGGGTTAAATTGATGGGGAGTAGGGTTAAAGTGATGGGGAGTAGTATTAAACTGATGGGGAGTAGGGTTAAAGTGATGAGGAGTAGTATTAAACTGATGAGGGCGAGTGATAAACTGATGAGGGGTATTGTTAAACTGATGAGGGGTAGTGTTAAACTGATGAGGGGTAGTGTTAAACTGATGAGGGTAGTGTTAAACTGATGATGGGTAGTGTTAAACTGATGACGGGTATTGTTAAACTGATGAGGGGTAGAGTGAAATTGATGAGGGTTAGTGTTAAACTGATGAGGGGTAGTGTTAAACTGATGAGGGGTAGTGTTAAACTGATGAGGGGTAGTGTTAAACTGATGATGGGTAGTGTTAAACTGATGAGGGGTAGTGTTAAACTGATGAGGGGTAGAGTGAAATTGATGAGGGGTTGTGTTAAACTGATGAGGGGTATTGTTAAACTGATGAGGGGTAGTGTTAAACTGATGATGGGTAGTGTAAAACTGATGTGGGATATTGTTAAACTGATGAGGGGTAGTGTTAAACTGATGAGGGGTAGAGTTAAAATTAAGAGGGGTAGTTTTAAACGGATGAGGGGTAGAGTTAAATTGATAGGGAGTAGGGCTAAACTTATGGGAGGTAGGGTTAAACTGATGGGGAGTAGGGTTAAAGTTATGGGATGTAGAGCTAAACTGATGGGGAGTAGGGTTAAACTGATGGGATGTAGAGTTAATCTGATGGGGAGTAGGGTTAAACTGATGGGGAGTAGGGTTAAACTGATGAGGGGTAGAGTGAAATTGATGAGGGGTATTGTTAAACTGATGAGGGGTAATGTTAAACTGATGGGATGTAGAGTTAATCTGATGGGGAGTAAGGTTAAACTGATGAGGGGTAGAGATAAATTTATGGGGAGTAGGGTTAAACTGATGGGGAGTAGGTTTAAACTGATGGGGAGTAGGGTTAAACTGATGGGGAGTAGGGTTAAACTGATGGGGAAGTAGGGTTACATTGATGGGGAGTAGGGTTAAACTGATGGGAGGTAGGGTTAAACTGATTGGGAGTAGGGTTAAACTGATGGGGAGTAGGGTTAAACTGATGAGGGGTAGAGTGAAATTGATGAGGGGTATTGTTAAACTGATGAGGGGTAATGTTAAACTGATGAGGGCTAGTGTTAAACTGATGAGGGGTAGTGTTAAACTGATGGGGGGTAGTGTTAAACTGATGAGGACTAGTGTTAAACTGATGAGGGGTATAGTTAAACTGATGAGGGGTAGTGTTAAATTGATGAGGGGTAGAGTGAAATTGATGAGGGGTAGTGTTAAACTGATGAGGACTAGTGTTAAACTGATGAGGATTAGTGTTAAACTGATGAGGGGTATTGTTAAACTGATGAGGGGTAGAGTGAAATTGATGAGGGGTTGTGTTAAACTGATGAGGGGTATTTTTAAACTGATGAGGGGTAGTGTTAAACTGATGAGGGGTAGAGTTAAATTGATGAGGGGCAGAGTTAAATTTAAGATGGGTAGTGTTAAACTGATGGGGGGTAGTGTTAAACTGATGAGGGTTAGAGTTAAATTGATAGGAAGTAGGGCTAAACTGATGGGAGGTAGGGTTAAACTGATGGGGAGTAGGGTTAAAGTTATGGGATGTAGAGCTAAACTGATGGGGAGTAGGGTTAAACTGATGAGGGGTAGAGATAAATTGATGGGGAGTAGGGTTAAACTGACGAGGGATAGTGTTAAACTGATGAGGGGTAGAGATAAATTGATTGTGAGTAGTGTTAAACTGATGGGGAGTAGGGTTAAAGTGATGGGAGGTAGGGTTAAACTGATTGGGAGTAGGGTTAAATTGATGGGAGGTAGGGTTAAACTGATTGGGAGTAGGGTTAAACTGATTAGGGGTACTGTTAAACTGATGAGGGGTAGAGTTAAATTGATGAGGGGCAGAGTTAAATTTAAGAGGGGTAGTGTTAAACTGATGGGGGGTAGTGTTAAACTGACGAGGGGTAGAGTTAAATTGATAGGGAGTAGGGTTAAACTGATGGGAGGTAGGGTTAAACTGATTGGGAGTAGGGTTAAATTGATGGGGAGTAGTGTTAAAGTGATGGGGAGTAGGGTTAAACTGATGGGGAGTAGGGTTAAACTGATGGGAGGTAGGGTTAAACTGATGGGGAGTAGGGTTAAACTGATGGGGAGTAGGGTTAAACTGATGGGGAGTAGGGTTAAATTGATGGGGAGTAGGGTTAAAGTGATGGGGAGTAGTATTAAACTGATGGGGAGTAGGGTTAAAGTGATGAGGAGTAGTATTAAACTGATGAGGGCGAGTGATAAACTGATGAGGGGTATTGTTAAACTGATGAGGGGTAGTGTTAAACTGATGAGGGGTAGTGTTAAACTGATGAGGGTAGTGTTAAACTGATGATGGGTAGTGTTAAACTGATGACGGGTATTGTTAAACTGATGAGGGGTAGAGTGAAATTGATGAGGGTTAGTGTTAAACTGATGAGGGGTAGTGTTAAACTGATGAGGGGTAGTGTTAAACTGATGAGGGGTAGTGTTAAACTGATGATGGGTAGTGTTAAACTGATGAGGGGTAGTGTTAAACTGATGAGGGGTAGAGTGAAATTGATGAGGGGTTGTGTTAAACTGATGAGGGGTATTGTTAAACTGATGAGGGGTAGTGTTAAACTGATGATGGGTAGTGTAAAACTGATGTGGGATATTGTTAAACTGATGAGGGGTAGTGTTAAACTGATGAGGGGTAGAGTTAAAATTAAGAGGGGTAGTTTTAAACGGATGAGGGGTAGAGTTAAATTGATAGGGAGTAGGGCTAAACTTATGGGAGGTAGGGTTAAACTGATGGGGAGTAGGGTTAAAGTTATGGGATGTAGAGCTAAACTGATGGGGAGTAGGGTTAAACTGATGGGATGTAGAGTTAATCTGATGGGGAGTAGGGTTAAACTGATGGGGAGTAGGGTTAAACTGATGAGGGGTAGAGTGAAATTGATGAGGGGTATTGTTAAACTGATGAGGGGTAATGTTAAACTGATGGGATGTAGAGTTAATCTGATGGGGAGTAAGGTTAAACTGATGAGGGGTAGAGATAAATTTATGGGGAGTAGGGTTAAACTGATGGGGAGTAGGTTTAAACTGATGGGGAGTAGGGTTAAACTGATGGGGAGTAGGGTTAAACTGATGGGGAAGTAGGGTTACATTGATGGGGAGTAGGGTTAAACTGATGGGAGGTAGGGTTAAACTGATTGGGAGTAGGGTTAAACTGATGGGGAGTAGGGTTAAACTGATGAGGGGTAGAGTGAAATTGATGAGGGGTATTGTTAAACTGATGAGGGGTAATGTTAAACTGATGAGGGCTAGTGTTAAACTGATGAGGGGTAGTGTTAAACTGATGGGGGGTAGTGTTAAACTGATGAGGACTAGTGTTAAACTGATGAGGGGTATTGTTAAACTGATGAGGGGTAGAGTGAAATTGATGAGGGGTTGTGTTAAACTGATGAGGGGTATTTTTAAACTGATGAGGGGTAGTGTTAAACTGATGAGTGGTAGTGTTAAACTGATGAGGGGTAGAGTTAAATTGATGAGGGGCAGAGTTAAATTTAAGAGGGGTAGTGTTAAACTGATGGGAGGTAGTGTTAAACTGATGAAGGGTAGAGTTAAATTGATAGGGAGTAGGGCTAAACTGATGGGAGATAGGTTTAAACTGATGGGGAGTAGGGTTAAAGTTATGGGATGTAGAGCTAAACTGATGGGGAGTAGGGTTAAACTGATGGGATGTAGAGCTAATCTGATGGGGAGAAGGGTTAAACTGATGAGGGGTAGAGATAAATTTATGGGGAGTAGGGTTAAACTGATGGGGAGTAGGTTTAAACTGATGGGGAGTAGGGTTAAACTGATGGGGAGTAGGGTTAAACTGATGGGGAAGTAGGGTTACATTGATGGGGAGTAGGGTTAAACTGATGGGAGGTAGGGTTAAACTGATTGGGAGTAGGGTTAAACTGATGGGGAGTAGGGTTAAACTGATGAGGGGTAGAGTGAAATTGATGAGGGGTATTGTTAAACTGATGAGGGGTAATGTTAAACTGATGAGGGCTAGTGTTAAACTGATGAGGGGTAGTGTTAAACTGATGGGGGGTAGTGTTAAACTGATGAGGACTAGTGTTAAACTGATGAGGGGTATTGTTAAACTGATGAGGGGTAGAGTGAAATTGATGAGGGGTTGTGTTAAACTGATGAGGGGTATTTTTAAACTGATGAGGGGTAGTGTTAAACTGATGAGTGGTAGTGTTAAACTGATGAGGGGTAGAGTTAAATTGATGAGGGGCAGAGTTAAATTTAAGAGGGGTAGTGTTAAACTGATGGGAGGTAGTGTTAAACTGATGAAGGGTAGAGTTAAATTGATAGGGAGTAGGGCTAAACTGATGGGAGATAGGTTTAAACTGATGGGGAGTAGGGTTAAAGTTATGGGATGTAGAGCTAAACTGATGGGGAGTAGGGTTAAACTGATGGGATGTAGAGCTAATCTGATGGGGAGAAGGGTTAAACTGATGAGGGGTAGAGATAAATTGATGGGGAGTAGGGTTAAACTGACGAGGGGTATTGTTAAACTGATGAGGGGTAGAGATAAATTGATGGGGAGTAGTGTTAAACTTATAGGGTTAACTGATGGGGAGTAGGGTTAAACTGATGGGGAGTAGGGTTAAACTGATGGGAGGTAGGGTTAAACTGATTGGGAGTAGGGTTAAACTGATGGGGAGTAGGGTTAAACTGATGGGGAGTAGGGTTAAAGTGATGAGGGCCAGTGTTAAACTGATGAGGGCTAGTGTTAAACTGATGAGGGGTATTGTTAAACTGATGAGGGGTAGAGTGAAATTGATGAGGGCCAGTCTTAAACTAATGAGGGGAATTGTTAAACTGATGAGGGGTAGATTTAAGATTAAGAGGGGTAGAGATAAATTGATTGGGAGTAGGGTTAAACTTATGGGGAGTAGGGTTAAACTGATGGGGAGTAGGGTTAAACTGATGAGGAGTAGGGTTAAATTGATGGGGAGTAGGGTTAAACTGATGGGAGGTAGGGTTAAACTGATTGGGAGTAGGGTTAAACTGATGTGGAGTAGGGTTAAAGTGTTTAGGAGTAGTATTAAACTGATGAGGAGTATTGTTAAACTGATGAGGGGTAGAGTGAAATTGATGAGAGGTATTGTTAAACTGATGAGGGGTAGTGTTAGACTGATGAGGACTAGTGTTAAACTGATGAGGGGTATTGTTAAACTGATGAGGGGTAGAGTGAAATTGATGAGGGGTTGTGTTAAACTGATGAGGGGTATTTTTAAACTGATGAGGGGTAGTGTTAAACTGATGAGTGGTAGTGTTATACTGATGAGGGGTATTGTTAAATTGATGAGGGGTATTGTTAAATTGATGAGGGTTATTGTTAAACTGATTAGGGGTACTGTTATACTGATGAGGGGTAGAGTTAAATTGATGAGGGGCAGAGTTAAATTTAAGAGGGGTAGTGTTAAACTGATGGGGGGTAGGGTTAAACTGACGAGGGGTAGAGTTAAATTGATAGGGAGTAGGGTTAAACTGATGGGAGGTAGGGTTAAACTGATTGGGAGTAGGGTTAAACTGATGGGGAGTAGGGTTAAACTGATGGGGAGTAGGGTTAAAGTGTTGAGGAGTAGTATTAAACTGATGAGGGCTAGTGTTAAACTGATGAGGAGTATTGTTAAACTGATGAGGGGTAGAGTGAAATTGATGAGGGGTATTGTTAAACTGATGAGGGCTAGTGTTAAACTGATGAGGGGTAGTGTTAAACTGATGGGGGGTAGTGTTAAACTGATGAGGACTAGTGTTAAACTGATGAGGACTAGTGTTAAACTGATGAGGTGTATTGTTAAACTGATGAGGGGTAGAGTGAAATTGATGAGGGGTTGTGTTAAACTGATGAGGGGTATTTTTAAACAGATGAGGGGCAGAGTTAAATTTAAGAGGGTAGTGTTAAACTGATGGGGGGTAGTGTTAAACTGATGAAGGGTAGAGTTAAATTGATAGTGAGTAGGGCTAAACTGATGGGAGATAGGGTTAAACTGATGGGGAGTAGGGTTAAAGTTAAACTGATGGGGGGTAGGGTTAAACTGACGAGGGGTAGAGTTAAATTGATAGGGAGTAGGGTTAAACTGATGGGAGGTAGGGTTAAACTGATGGGGAGTAGGGTTAAACTGATGGGGAGTAGGGTTAAACTGATGGGAGGTAGGGTTAAACTGATTGGGAGTAGGGTTAAACTGATGGGGAGTAGGGTTAAACTGATGGGGAGTAGGGTTAAAGTGATGAGGGCCAGTGTTAAACTGATGAGGGCTAGTGTTAAACTGATGAGGGGTATTGTTAAACTGATGAGGGGTAGAGTGAAATTGATGAGGGCCAGTGTTAAACTGATGAGGGGAATTGTTAAACTGATGAGGGGTAGATTTAAGATTAAGAGGGGTAGAGATAAATTGATGGGGAGTAGGGTTAAACTTATGGGGAGCAGGGTTAAACTGATGGGGAGTAGGGTTAAACTGATGAGGAGTAGGGTTAAATTGATGGGGAGTAGGGTTAAACTGATGGGAGGTAGGGTTAAACTGATTGGGAGTAGGGTTAAACTGATGTGGAGTAGGGTTAAAGTGTTTAGGAGTAGTATTAAACTGATGAGGGCTAGTGTTAAACTGATGAGGAGTATTGTTAAACTGATGAGGGGTAGAGTGAAATTGATGAGAGGTATTGTTAAACTGATGAGGGGTAGTGTTAGACTGATGAGGACTAGTGTTAAACTGATGAGGGGTATTGTTAAACTGATGAGGGGTAGAGTGAAATTGATGAGGGGTTGTGTTAAACTGATGAGGGGTATTTTTAAACTGATGAGGGGTAGTGTTAAACTGATGAGTGGTAGTGTTATACTGATGAGGGGTATTGTTAAATTGATGAGGGGTATTGTTAAATTGATGAGGGTTATTGTTAAACTGATTAGGGGTACTGTTATACTGATGAGGGGTAGAGTTAAATTGATGAGGGGCAGGGTTAAATTTAAGAGGGGTAGTGTTAAACTGATGGGGGGTAGGGTTAAACTGACGAGGGGTAGAGTTAAATTGATAGGGAGTAGGGTTAAACTGATGGGAGGTAGGGTTAAACTGATTGGGAGTAGGGTTAAACTGATGGGGAGTAGGGTTAAACTGATGGGGAGTAGGGTTAAAGTGTTGAGGAGTAGTATTAAAC
Organism: Oncorhynchus mykiss; assembly: GCF_013265735.2. Classification (NCBI taxonomy): domain Eukaryota; kingdom Metazoa; phylum Chordata; class Actinopteri; order Salmoniformes; family Salmonidae; genus Oncorhynchus; species Oncorhynchus mykiss. The sequence continues at coordinate 32,445,036 of NC_048568.1, forward strand.
TGATGAGGGCTAGTGTTAAACTGATGAGGAGTATTGTTAAACTGATGAGGGGTAGAGTGAAATTGATGAGGGGTATTGTTAAACTGATGAGGGGTAGTGTTAAACTGATGAGGGCTAGTGTTAAACTGATGAGGGGTAGTGTTAAACTGATGGGGGGTAGTGTTAAACTGATGAGGACTAGTGTTAAACTGATGAGGACTAGTGTTAAACTGATGAGGTGTATTGTTAAACTGATGAGGGGTAGAGTGAAATTGATGAGGGGTTGTGTTAAACTGATGAGGGGTATTTTTAAACAGATGAGGGGTAGTGTTAAACTGATGAGTGGTAGTGTTAAACTGATGAGGGGTAGAGTTAAATTGATGAGGGGCAGAGTTAAATTTAAGAGGGTAGTGTTAAACTGATGGGGGGTAGTGTTAAACTGATGAAGGGTAGAGTTAAATTGATAGGGAGTAGGGCTAAACTGATGGGAGATAGGGTTAAACTGATGGGGAGTAGGGTTAAAGTTATGGGATGTAGAGCTAAACTGATGGGGAGAAGGGTTAAACTGATGGGGGTAGAGTGAAATTGATGAGGGCCAGTGTTAAACTGATGAGGGGTATTGTTAAACTGATGAGGGGTAGATTTAAGATTAAGAGGGGTAGAGATAAATTGATGGGGAGTAGGGTTAAACTGATGGGGAGTAGGGTTAAACTGATGAGGGGTAGAGATAAATTGATGGGGAGTAGTGTTAAACTTATGGGGAGTAGGGTTAAACTGATGGGGAGTAGGGTTAAACTGATGGGGAGTAGGGTTAAACTGATGGGAGGTAGGGTTAAACTGATTGGGAGTAGGGTTAAACTGATGGGGAGTAGGGTTAAACTGATGGGGAGTAGGGTTAAAGTGATGAGGGCCAGTGTTAAAATGATGAGGGCTAGTGTTAAACTGATGAGGGGTATTGTTAAACTGATGAGGGGTAGAGTGAAATTGATGAGGGCCAGTGTTAAACTGATGAGGGGAATTGTTAAACTGATGAGGGGTAGATTTAAGATTAAGAGGGGTAGAGATAAATTGATGGGGAGTAGGGTTAAACTTATGGGGAGTAGGGTTAAACTGATGGGGAGTAGGGTTAAACTGATGAGGAGTAGGGTTAAATTGATGGGGAGTAGGGTTAAACTGATGGGAGGTAGGGTTAAACTGATTGGGAGTAGGGTTAAACTGATGTGGAGTAGGGTTAAAGTGTTTAGGAGTAGTATTAAACTGATGAGGGCTAGTGTTAAACTGATGAGGAGTATTGTTAAACTGATGAGGGGTAGAGTGAAATTGATGAGAGGTATTGTTAAACTGATGAGGGGTAGTGTTAGACTGATGAGGACTAGTGTTAAACTGATGAGGGGTATTGTTAAACTGATGAGGGGTAGAGTGAAATTGATGAGGGGTTGTGTTAAACTGATGAGGGGTATTTTTAAACTGATGAGGGGTAGTGTTAAACTGATGAGTGGTAGTGTTATACTGATGAGGGGTATTGTTAAATTGATGAGGGGTATTGTTAAATTGATGAGGGTTATTGTTAAACTGATTAGGGGTACTGTTATACTGATGAGGGGTAGAGTTAAATTGATGAGGGGCAGAGTTCAATTTAAGAGGGGTAGTGTTAAACTGATGGGGGGTAGGGTTAAACTGACGAGGGGTAGAGTTAAATTGATAGGGAGTAGGGTTAAACTGATGGGAGGTAGGGTTAAACTGATTGGGAGTAGGGTTAAACTGCTGGGGAGTAGGGTTAAACTGATGGGGAGTAGGGTTAAAGTGTTGAGGAGTAGTATTAAACTGATGAGGGCTAGTGTTAAACTGATGAGGAGTATTGTTAAACTGATGAGGGGTAGAGTGAAATTGATGAGGGGTATTGTTAAACTGATGAGGGGTAGTGTTAAACTGATGAGGGCTAGTGTTAAACTGATGAGGGGTAGTGTTAAACTGATGAGGACTAGTGTTAAACTGATGAGGACTAGTGTTAAACTGATGAGGTGTATTGTTAAACTGATGAGGGGTAGAGTGAAATTGATGAGGGGTTGTGTTAAACTGATGAGGGGTATTTTTAAACAGATGAGGGGTAGTGTTAAACTGATGAGTGGTAGTGTTAAACTGATGAGGGGTAGAGTTAAATTGATGAGGGGCAGAGTTAAATTTAAGAGGGTAGTGTTAAACTGATGGGGGGTAGTGTTAAACTGATGAAGGGTAGAGTTAAATTGATAGGGAGTAGGGCTAAACTGATGGGAGATAGGGTTAAACTGATGGGGAGTAGGGTTAAAGTTATGGGATGTAGAGCTAAACTGATGGGGAGAAGGGTTAAACTGATGGGGGGTAGAGTGAAATTGATGAGGGCCAGTGTTAAACTGATGAGGGGTATTGTTAAACTGATGAGGGGTAGATTTAAGATTAAGAGGGGTAGAGATAAATTGATGGGGAGTAGGGTTAAACTGATGGGGAGTAGGGTTAAACTGATGGGGAGTAGGGTTAAACTGATGGGGAGTAAGGTTAAATTGATGGGGAGTAGGGTTAAACTGATGGGAGGTAGGGTTAAACTGATTGGGAGTAGGGTTAAACTGATGCGTAGTAGGGTTAAAGTGTTTAGGAGTAGTATTAAACTGATGAGGGCTAGTGTTAAACTGATGAGGAGTATTGTTAAACTGATGAGGGGTAGAGTGAAATTGATGAGGGGTATTGTTAAACTGATGAGGGGTAGTGTTAGACTGATGAGGGGTAGTGTTAAACTGATGAGGACTAGTGTTAAACTGATGAGGACTAGTTTTAAACTGATGAGGGGTATTGTTAAACTGATGAGGGGTAGAGTGAAATTGATGAGGGGTTGTGTTAAACTGATGAGGGGTATTTTTAAACTGATGAGGGGTAGTGTTAAACTGATGAGTGTTAGTGTTAAACTGATTAGGGGTATTGTTAAATTGATGAGGGGTATTGTTAAATTGATGAGGGTTATTGTTAAACTGATTAGGGGTACTGTTAAACTGATGAGGGGTAGAGTTAAATTGATGAGGGGCAGAGTTAAATTTAAGAGGGGTAGTGTTAAACTGATGGGGGGTAGTGTTAAACTGACGAGGGGTAGAGTTAAATTGATAGGGAGTAGGGTTAAACTGATCGGAGGTAGGGTTAAACTGATTGGGAGTAGGGTTAAATTGATGGGGAGTAGTGTTAAAGTGATGGGGAGTAGGGTTAAACTGATGGGGAGTAGGGTTAAACTGATGGGAGGTAGGGTTAAACTGATTGGGAGTAGGGTTAAACTGATGGGGAGTAGGGTTAAACTGATGGGGAGTAGGGTTAAAGTGATGAGGAGTAGTATTAAACTGATGAGGGCTAGTGTTAAACTGATTAGGGGTATTGTTAAACTGATGAGGGGTAGAGTGAAATTGATGAGGGCCAGTGTTAAACTGATGAGGGGTATTGTTGAACTAATGAGGGGTAGTGTTAAACTGATGAGGCGTAGTGTTAAACTGATGAGGGGTAGAGTGAAATTGATGAGGGGTTGTGTTAAACTGATGAGGGCTAGTGTTAAACTGATGAGGGGTAGAGTGAAATTGATGAGGGGTTGTGTTAAACTGATGAGGGGTATTGTTAAACTGATAAGGGGTAGTGTTAAACTGATGATGGGTAGTGTAAAACTGATGAGGGATAGTGTTAAACTAATGAGGGATAGTGTTAAACTGATGAGGGGTAGTATTAAACAGATGAGGGGTATTGTCAAATTGATGAGGAGTAGAGTTAAGATTAAGAGGGGTAGAGATAAATTGATGGGGAGTAGGGTTAAACTGATGGGGAGTAGGGTTAAACTGATGAGGGGTATTGTTAAACAGATGAGGGGTAGTTTTAAACTGATGAGGGGTAGAGTTAAATTGATGAGGGGTAGTGTTAAAGTTATGAGGGGTAGAGTTAAACTGATGGGGGGTAGTGTTAAACTGATGAAGGGTAGAGTTAAGATTAAGAGGGGTAGAGTTAAATTGATGAGGGGTAGTGTTAAAGTTATGAGGGGTAGAGTTAAACTGATGGGGAGTAGGGTTAAACTGATGGGGAGTAGGGTTAAACTGATGGGGACTTTGGTTAAATTGATGGGGAGTAGGGTTAAACTGATGGGAGGTAGGGTTAAACTGATTGGGAGTAGGGTTAAACTGATGGGGAGTAGGGTTAAACTGATCCGGAGTAGGGTTAAAGTGTTGAGGAGTAGTATTAAACTGATGAGGGCTAGTGTTAAACTGATGACGGGTAGTGTTAGACTGATGAGGGGTAGTGTTAAACTGATGAGGACTAGTGTTAAACTGATGAGGACTAGTTTTAAACTGATGAGGGGTATTGTTAAACTGATGAGGGGTAGAGTTAAATTGATGAGGGGTATTGTTAAACTGATGAGGGGTAGAGTTAAATTGATGAGGGGCAGAGTTAAATTTAAGAGGGGTAGTGTTAAACTGATGGGGGGTAGTGTTAAACTGACGAGGGGTAGAGTTAAATTGATAGGGAGTAGGGTTAAATTGATGGGGAGTAGGGTTAAACTGATTGGGAGTAGGGTTAAATTGATGGGGAGTAGTGTTAAAGTGATGGGGAGTAGGGTTAAACTGATGGGGAGTAGGGTTAAACTGATGGGAGGTAGGGTTAAACTGATTGGGAGTAGGGTTAAACTGATGGGGAGTAGGGTTAAACTGATGGGGAGTAGGGTTAAAGTGATGAGGAGTAGTATTAAACTGATGAGGGCTAGTGTTAAACTGATGAGGGGTATTGTTAAACTGATGAGGGGTAGAGTGAAATTGATGAGGGCCAGTGTTAAACTGATGATGGGTATTGTTGAACTAATGAGGGGTAGTGTTAAACTGATGAGGGGTAGTGTTAAACTGATGAGGGGTAGAGTGAAATTGATGAGGGGTATTGTTAAACTGATGAGGGGTAGAGTTAAATTGATGAGGGGTATTGTTAAACTGATGAGGGGTAGAGTTAAATTGATGAGGGGCAGAGTTAAATTTAAGAGGGGTAGTGTTAAACTGATGGGGGGTAGTGTTAAACTGACGAGGGGTAGAGTTAAATTGATAGGGAGTAGGGTTAAACTGATGGGGAGTAGGGTTAAACTGATGGGGAGTAGGGTTAAACTGATGGGAGGTAGGGTTAAACTGATTGGGAGTAGGGTTAAACTGATGGGGAGTAGGGTTAAACTGATGGGGAGTAGGGTTAAACTGATGAGGGGTAGAGTGAAATTGATGAGGGCCAGTGTTAAACTGATGAGGGGTATTGTTGAACTAATGAGGGGTAGTGTTAAACTGATGAGGGGTAGTGTTAAACTGATGAGGGGTAGAGTGAAATTGATGAGGGGTTGTGTTAAACTGATGAGGGCTAGTGTTAAACTGATGAGGGGTAGAGTGAAGTTGACGAGGGGTTGTGTTAAACTGATGAGGGGTATTGTTAAACTGATAAGGGGTAGTGTTAAACTGATGATGGGTAGTGTAAAACTGATGAGGGATAGTGTTAAACTAATGAGGGATAGTGTTAAACTGATGAGGGGTAGTATTAAACAGATGAGGGGTATTGTCAAATTGATGAGGAGTAGAGTTAAGATTAAGAGGGGTAGAGATAAATTGATGGGGAGTAGGGTTAAACTGATGGGGAGTAGGGTTAAACTGATGAGGGGTATTGTTAAACAGATGAGGGGTAGTTTTAAACTGATGAGGGGTAGAGTTAAATTGATGAGGGGTAGTGTTAAAGTTATGAGGGGTAGAGTTAAACTGATGGGGGGTAGTGTTAAACTGATGAAGGGTAGAGTTAAGATTAAGAGGGGTAGAGTTAAATTGATGAGGGGTAGTGTTAAAGTTATGAGGGGTAGAGTTAAACTGATGAGGGGTATTGTTAAACTGATGAGGGGTAGAGTGAAATTGATGAGGGGTAGAGTGAAATTGATGAGGGGTATTGTTAAACTGATGAGGGGTAGAGTTAAATTGATGAGGGGTATTGTTAAACTGATGAGGGGTAGAGTTAAATTGATGAGGGGCAGAGTTAAATTTAAGAGGGGTAGTGTTAAACTGATGGGGGGTAGTGTTAAACTGACGAGGGGTAGAGTTAAATTGATAGGGAGTAGGGTTAAACTGATGGGAGGTAGGGTTAAACTGATGAGGGGTAGTGTTAAACTGATGAGGGGTAGTATTAAACAGATGAGGGGTATTGTCAAATTGATGAGGAGTAGAGTTAAGATTAAGAGGGGTAGAGATAAATTGATGGGGAGTAGGGTTAAACTGATGGGGAGTAGGGTTAAACTGATGAGGGGTATTGTTAAACAGATGAGGGGTAGTTTTAAACTGATGAGGGGTAGAGTTAAATTGATGAGGGGTAGTGTTAAAGTTATGAGGGGTAGAGTTAAACTGATGGGGGGTAGTGTTAAACTGATGAAGGGTAGAGTTAAGATTAAGAGGGGTAGAGTTAAATTGATGAGGGGTAGTGTTAAAGTTATGAGGGGTAGAGTTAAACTGATGGGGAGTAGGGTTAAACTGATGGGGAGTAGGGTTAAACTGATGGGGACTTTGGTTAAATTGATGGGGAGTAGGGTTAAACTGATGGGAGGTAGGGTTAAACTGATTGGGAGTAGGGTTAAACTGATGGGGAGTAGGGTTAAACTGATCCGGAGTAGGGTTAAAGTGTTGAGGAGTAGTATTAAACTGATGAGGGCTAGTGTTAAACTGATGATGGGTAGTGTTAGACTGATGAGGGGTAGTGTTAAACTGATGAGGACTAGTGTTAAACTGATGAGGACTAGTTTTAAACTGATGAGGGGTATTGTTAAACTGATGAGGGGTAGAGTTAAATTGATGAGGGGTATTGTTAAACTGATGAGGGGTAGAGTTAAATTGATGAGGGGCAGAGTTAAATTTAAGAGGGGTAGTGTTAAACTGATGGGGGGTAGTGTTAAACTGACGAGGGGTAGAGTTAAATTGATAGGGAGTAGGGTTAAATTGATGGGGAGTAGGGTTAAACTGATTGGGAGTAGGGTTAAATTGATGGGGAGTAGTGTTAAAGTGATGGGGAGTAGGGTTAAACTGATGGGGAGTAGGGTTAAACTGATGGGAGGTAGGGTTAAACTGATTGGGAGTAGGGTTAAACTGATGGGGAGTAGGGTTAAACTGATGGGGAGTAGGGTTAAAGTGATGAGGAGTAGTATTAAACTGATGAGGGCTAGTGTTAAACTGATGAGGGGTATTGTTAAACTGATGAGGGGTAGAGTGAAATTGATGAGGGCCAGTGTTAAACTGATGATGGGTATTGTTGAACTAATGAGGGGTAGTGTTAAACTGATGAGGGGTAGTGTTAAACTGATGAGGGGTAGAGTGAAATTGATGAGGGGTATTGTTAAACTGATGAGGGGTAGAGTTAAATTGATGAGGGGTATTGTTAAACTGATGAGGGGTAGAGTTAAATTGATGAGGGGCAGAGTTAAATTTAAGAGGGGTAGTGTTAAACTGATGGGGGGTAGTGTTAAACTGACGAGGGGTAGAGTTAAATTGATAGGGAGTAGGGTTAAACTGATGGGGAGTAGGGTTAAACTGATGGGGAGTAGGGTTAAACTGATGGGAGGTAGGGTTAAACTGATTGGGAGTAGGGTTAAACTGATGGGGAGTAGGGTTAAACTGATGGGGAGTAGGGTTAAACTGATGAGGGGTAGAGTGAAATTGATGAGGGCCAGTGTTAAACTGACGAGGGGTATTGTTGAACTAATGAGGGGTAGTGTTAAACTGATGAGGGGTAGTGTTAAACTGATGAGGGGTAGAGTGAAATTGATGAGGGGTTGTGTTAAACTGATGAGGGCTAGTGTTAAACTGATGAGGGGTAGAGTGAAGTTGACGAGGGGTTGTGTTAAACTGATGAGGGGTATTGTTAAACTGATAAGGGGTAGTGTTAAACTGATGATGGGTAGTGTAAAACTGATGAGGGATAGTGTTAAACTAATGAGGGATAGTGTTAAACTGATGAGGGGTAGTATTAAACAGATGAGGGGTATTGTCAAATTGATGAGGAGTAGAGTTAAGATTAAGAGGGGTAGAGATAAATTGATGGGGAGTAGGGTTAAACTGATGGGGAGTAGGGTTAAACTGATGAGGGGTATTGTTAAACAGATGAGGGGTAGTTTTAAACTGATGAGGGGTAGAGTTAAATTGATGAGGGGTAGTGTTAAAGTTATGAGGGGTAGAGTTAAACTGATGGGGGGTAGTGTTAAACTGATGAAGGGTAGAGTTAAGATTAAGAGGGGTAGAGTTAAATTGATGAGGGGTAGTGTTAAAGTTATGAGGGGTAGTGTTAAACTGACGAGGGGTAGAGTTAAATTGATAGGGAGTAGGGTTAAATTGATGGGGAGTAGGGTTAAACTGATTGGGAGTAGGGTTAAATTGATGGGGAGTAGTGTTAAAGTGATGGGGAGTAGGGTTAAACTGATGGGGAGTAGGGTTAAACTGATGGGAGGTAGGGTTAAACTGATTGGGAGTAGGGTTAAACTGATGGGGAGTAGGGTTAAACTGATGGGGAGTAGGGTTAAAGTGATGAGGAGTAGTATTAAACTGATGAGGGCTAGTGTTAAACTGATGAGGGGTATTGTTAAACTGATGAGGGGTAGAGTGAAATTGATGAGGGCCAGTGTTAAACTGATGATGGGTATTGTTGAACTAATGAGGGGTAGTGTTAAACTGATGAGGGGTAGTGTTAAACTGATGAGGGGTAGAGTGAAATTGATGAGGGGTATTGTTAAACTGATGAGGGGTAGAGTTAAATTGATGAGGGGTATTGTTAAACTGATGAGGGGTAGAGTTAAATTGATGAGGGGCAGAGTTAAATTTAAGAGGGGTAGTGTTAAACTGATGGGGGGTAGTGTTAAACTGACGAGGGGTAGAGTTAAATTGATAGGGAGTAGGGTTAAACTGATGGGGAGTAGGGTTAAACTGATGGGGAGTAGGGTTAAACTGATGGGAGGTAGGGTTAAACTGATTGGGAGTAGGGTTAAACTGATGGGGAGTAGGGTTAAACTGATGGGGAGTAGGGTTAAACTGATGAGGGGTAGAGTGAAATTGATGAGGGCCAGTGTTAAACTGACGAGGGGTATTGTTGAACTAATGAGGGGTAGTGTTAAACTGATGAGGGGTAGTGTTAAACTGATGAGGGGTAGAGTGAAATTGATGAGGGGTTGTGTTAAACTGATGAGGGCTAGTGTTAAACTGATGAGGGGTAGAGTGAAGTTGACGAGGGGTTGTGTTAAACTGATGAGGGGTATTGTTAAACTGATAAGGGGTAGTGTTAAACTGATGATGGGTAGTGTAAAACTGATGAGGGATAGTGTTAAACTAATGAGGGATAGTGTTAAACTGATGAGGGGTAGTATTAAACAGATGAGGGGTATTGTCAAATTGATGAGGAGTAGAGTTAAGATTAAGAGGGGTAGAGATAAATTGATGGGGAGTAGGGTTAAACTGATGGGGAGTAGGGTTAAACTGATGAGGGGTATTGTTAAACAGATGAGGGGTAGTTTTAAACTGATGAGGGGTAGAGTTAAATTGATGAGGGGTAGTGTTAAAGTTATGAGGGGTAGAGTTAAACTGATGGGGGGTAGTGTTAAACTGATGAAGGGTAGAGTTAAGATTAAGAGGGGTAGAGTTAAATTGATGAGGGGTAGTGTTAAAGTTATGAGGGGTAGAGTTAAACTGATGGGGAGTAGGGTTAAACTGATGGGGAGTAGGGTTAAACTGATGGGGAGTTTGGTTAAATTGATGGGGAGTAGGGTTAAACTGATGGGAGGTAGGGTTAAACTGATTGGGAGTAGGGTTAAAAAGTTCCCGGAGTAGGGTTAAAGTGTTGAGGAGTAGTATTAAACTGATGAGGGCTAGTGTTAAACTGATGACGGGTAGTGTTAGACTGATGAGGGGTAGTGTTAAACTGATGAGGACTAGTGTTAAACTGATGAGGACTAGTTTTAAACTGATGAGGGGTATTGTTAAACTGATGAGGGGTAGAGTTAAATTGATGAGGGGTATTGTTAAACTGATGAGGGGTAGAGTTAAATTGATGAGGGGCAGAGTTAAATTTAAGAGGGGTAGTGTTAAACTGATGGGGGGTAGTGTTAAACTGACGAGGGGTAGAGTTAAATTGATAGGGAGTAGGGTTAAACTGATGGGAGGTAGGGTTAAACTGATTGGGAGTAGGGTTAAATTGATGGGGAGTAGTGTTAAAGTGATGGGGAGTAGGGTTAAACTGATGGGGAGTAGGGTTAAACTGATGGGAGGTAGGGTTAAACTGATTGGGAGTAGGGTTAAACTGATGGGGAGTAGGGTTAAACTGATGGGGAGTAGGGTTAAAGTGATGAGGAGTAGTATTAAACTGATGAGGGCTAGTGTTAAACTGATGAGGGGTATTGTTAAACTGATGAGGGGTAGAGTGAAATTGATGAGGGCCAGTGTTAAACTGATGAGGGGTATTGTTGAACTAATGAGGGGTAGTGTTAAACTGATGAGGGGTAGTGTTAAACTGATGAGGGGTAGAGTGAAATTGATGAGGGGTATTGTTAAACTGATGAGGGGTAGAGTTAAATTGATGAGGGGTATTGTTAAACTGATGAGGGGTAGAGTTAAATTGATGAGGGGCAGAGTTAAATTTAAGAGGGGTAGTGTTAAACTGATGGGGGGTAGTGTTAAACTGACGAGGGGTAGAGTTAAATTGATAGGGAGTAGGGTTAAACTGATGGGAGGTAGGGTTAAACTGATTGGGAGTAGGGTTAAATTGATGGGGAGTAGTGTTAAAGTGATGGGGAGTAGGGTTAAACTGATGGGGAGTAGGGTTAAACTGATGGGAGGTAGGGTTAAACTGATTGGGAGTAGGGTTAAACTGATGGGGAGTAGGGTTAAACTGATGGGGAGTAAGGTTAAAGTGATGAGGAGTAGTATTAAACTGATGAGGGCTAGTGTTAAACTGATGAGGGGTATTGTTAAACGGATGAGGGGTAGAGTGAAATTGATGAGGGCCAGTGTTAAACTGATGAGGGGTATTGTTGAACTAATGAGGGGTAGTGTTAAACTGATGAGGGGTAGTGTTAAACTGATGAGGGGTAGAGTGAAATTGATGAGGGGTTGTGTTAAACTGATGAGGGCTAGTGTTAAACTGATGAGGGGTAGAGTGAAATTGATGAGGGGTTGTGTTAAACTGATGAGGGGTATTGTTAAACTGATAAGGGGTAGTGTTAAACTGATGATGGGTAGTGTAAAACTGATGAGGGATAGTGTTAAACTAATGAGGGATAGTGTTAAACTGATGAGGGGTAGTATTAAACAGATGAGGGGTATTGTCAAATTGATGAGGAGTAGAGTTAAGATTAAGAGGGGTAGAGATAAATTGATGGGGAGTAGGGTTAAACTGATGGGGAGTAGGGTTAAACTGATGAGGGGTATTGTTAAACAGATGAGGGGTAGTTTTAAACTGATGAGGGGTAGAGTTAAATTGATGAGGGGTAGTGTTAAAGTTATGAGGGGTAGAGTTAAACTGATGGGGGGTAGTGTTAAACTGATGAAGGGTAGAGTTAAGATTAAGAGGGGTAGAGTTAAATTGATGAGGGGTAGTGTTAAAGTTATGAGGGGTAGAGTTAAACTGATGGGGAGTAGGGTTAAACTGATGGGGAGTAGGGTTAAACTGATGGGGAGTTTGGTTAAATTGATGGGGAGTAGGGTTAAACTGATGGGAGGTAGGGTTAAACTGATTGGGAGTAGGGTTAAAAAGTTCCCGGAGTAGGGTTAAAGTGTTGAGGAGTAGTATTAAACTGATGAGGGCTAGTGTTAAACTGATGACGGGTAGTGTTAGACTGATGAGGGGTAGTGTTAAACTGATGAGGACTAGTGTTAAACTGATGAGGACTAGTTTTAAACTGATGAGGGGTATTGTTAAACTGATGAGGGGTAGAGTTAAATTGATGAGGGGTATTGTTAAACTGATGAGGGGTAGAGTTAAATTGATGAGGGGCAGAGTTAAATTTAAGAGGGGTAGTGTTAAACTGATGGGGGGTAGTGTTAAACTGACGAGGGGTAGAGTTAAATTGATAGGGAGTAGGGTTAAACTGATGGGAGGTAGGGTTAAACTGATTGGGAGTAGGGTTAAATTGATGGGGAGTAGTGTTAAAGTGATGGGGAGTAGGGTTAAACTGATGGGGAGTAGGGTTAAACTGATGGGAGGTAGGGTTAAACTGATTGGGAGTAGGGTTAAACTGATGGGGAGTAGGGTTAAACTGATGGGGAGTAGGGTTAAAGTGATGAGGAGTAGTATTAAACTGATGAGGGCTAGTGTTAAACTGATGAGGGGTATTGTTAAACTGATGAGGGGTAGAGTGAAATTGATGAGGGCCAGTGTTAAACTGATGAGGGGTATTGTTGAACTAATGAGGGGTAGTGTTAAACTGATGAGGGGTAGTGTTAAACTGATGAGGGGTAGAGTGAAATTGATGAGGGGTATTGTTAAACTGATGAGGGGTAGAGTTAAATTGATGAGGGGTATTGTTAAACTGATGAGGGGTAGAGTTAAATTGATGAGGGGCAGAGTTAAATTTAAGAGGGGTAGTGTTAAACTGATGGGGGGTAGTGTTAAACTGACGAGGGGTAGAGTTAAATTGATAGGGAGTAGGGTTAAACTGATGGGAGGTAGGGTTAAACTGATTGGGAGTAGGGTTAAATTGATGGGGAGTAGTGTTAAAGTGATGGGGAGTAGGGTTAAACTGATGGGGAGTAGGGTTAAACTGATGGGAGGTAGGGTTAAACTGATTGGGAGTAGGGTTAAACTGATGGGGAGTAGGGTTAAACTGATGGGGAGTAAGGTTAAAGTGATGAGGAGTAGTATTAAACTGATGAGGGCTAGTGTTAAACTGATGAGGGGTATTGTTAAACGGATGAGGGGTAGAGTGAAATTGATGAGGGCCAGTGTTAAACTGATGAGGGGTATTGTTGAACTAATGAGGGGTAGTGTTAAACTGATGAGGGGTAGTGTTAAACTGATGAGGGGTAGAGTGAAATTGATGAGGGGTTGTGTTAAACTGATGAGGGCTAGTGTTAAACTGATGAGGGGTAGAGTGAAATTGATGAGGGGTTGTGTTAAACTGATGAGGGGTATTGTTAAACTGATAAGGGGTAGTGTTAAACTGATGATGGGTAGTGTAAAACTGATGAGGGATAGTGTTAAACTAATGAGGGATAGTGTTAAACTGATGAGGGGTAGTATTAAACAGATGAGGGGTATTGTCAAATTGATGAGGAGTAGAGTTAAGATTAAGAGGGGTAGAGATAAATTGATGGGGAGTAGGGTTAAACTGATGGGGAGTAGGGTTAAACTGATGAGGGGTATTGTTAAACAGATGAGGGGTAGTTTTAAACTGATGAGGGGTAGAGTTAAATTGATGAGGGGTAGTGTTAAAGTTATGAGGGGTAGAGTTAAACTGATGGGGGGTAGTGTTAAACTGATGAAGGGTAGAGTTAAGATTAAGAGGGGTAGAGTTAAATTGATGAGGGGTAGTGTTAAAGTTATGAGGGGTAGAGTTAAACTGATGGGGAGTAGGGTTAAACTGATGGGGAGTAGGGTTAAACTGATGGGGAGTTTGGTTAAATTGATGGGGAGTAGGGTTAAACTGATGGGAGGTAGGGTTAAACTGATTGGGAGTAGGGTTAAACTGATGGGGAGTAGGGTTAAACTGATCCGGAGTAGGGTTAAAGTGTTGAGGAGTAGTATTAAACTGATGAGGGCTAGTGTTAAACTGATGACGGGTAGTGTTAGACTGATGAGGGGTAGTGTTAAACTGATGAGGACTAGTGTTAAACTGATGAGGACTAGTTTTAAACTGATGAGGGGTATTGTTAAACTGATGAGGGGTAGAGTGAAATTGATGAGGGGTTGTGTTAAACTGATGAGGGGTATTTTTAAACTGATGAGGGGTAGTGTTAAACTGATAAGTGGTAGTGTTAAACTGATGAGGGGTATTGTTAAATTGATGAGGGGTATTGTTAAATTGATGAGGGTTATTGTTAAACTGATTAGGGGTACTGTTAAACTGATGAAGGGTAGAGTTAAATTGATGAGGGGCAGAGTTAAATTTAAGAGGGGTAGTGTTAAACTGATGGGGGGTAGTGTTAAACTGACGAGGGGTAGAGTTAAATTGATAGGGAGTAGGGTTAAACTGATGGGATGTAGAGCTAATCTGATGGGGAGTAGGGTTAAACTGATGAGTGGTATTTTTAAACTGATGAGGGGTAATGTTAAACTGATGAGTGTTAGTGTTAAACTGATGAGGGGTATTGTTAAATTGATGAGGGGTATTGTTAAATTGATGTAGAGGTCTTGTTAAATTGATGAGGGATATTGTTAAACTGATTAGGGGTAGTGTTAAACTGATGAGGGGTAGAGTTAAATTGATGAGGGGCAGAGTTAAATTTAAGAGGGGTAGTGTTAAACTGATGGGGGGTAGTGTTAAACTGACGAGGGGTAGAGTTAAATTGATAGGGAGTAGGGTTAAACTGATGGGAGGTAGGGTTAAACTGATTGGGAGTAGGGTTAAATTGATGGGGAGTAGTGTTAAAGTGATGGGGAGTAGGGTTAAACTGATGGGGAGTAGGGTTAAACTGATGGGAGGTAGGGTTAAACTGATTGGGAGTAGGGTTAAACTGATGGGGAGTAGGGTTAAACTGATGGGGAGTAGGGTTAAAGTGATGAGGAGTAGTATTAAACTGATGAGGGCTAGTGTTAAACTGATGAGGGGTATTGTTAAACTGATGAGGGGTAGAGTGAAATTGATGAGGGCCAGTGTTAAACTGATGAGGGGTATTGTTGAACTAATGAGGGGTAGTGTTAAACTGATGAGGGGTAGTGTTAAACTGATGAGGGGTAGAGTGAAATTGATGAGGGGTATTGTTAAACTGATGAGGGGTAGAGTTAAATTGATGAGGGGTATTGTTAAACTGATGAGGGGTAGAGTTAAATTGATGAGGGGCAGAGTTAAATTTAAGAGGGGTAGTGTTAAACTGATGGGGGGTAGTGTTAAACTGACGAGGGGTAGAGTTAAATTGATAGGGAGTAGGGTTAAACTGATGGGAGGTAGGGTTAAACTGATTGGGAGTAGGGTTAAATTGATGGGGAGTAGTGTTAAAGTGATGGGGAGTAGGGTTAAACTGATGGGGAGTAGGGTTAAACTGATGGGAGGTAGGGTTAAACTGATTGGGAGTAGGGTTAAACTGATGGGGAGTAGGGTTAAACTGATGGGGAGTAAGGTTAAAGTGATGAGGAGTAGTATTAAACTGATGAGGGCTAGTGTTAAACTGATGAGGGGTATTGTTAAACGGATGAGGGGTAGAGTGAAATTGATGAGGGCCAGTGTTAAACTGATGAGGGGTATTGTTGAACTAATGAGGGGTAGTGTTAAACTGATGAGGGGTAGTGTTAAACTGATGAGGGGTAGAGTGAAATTGATGAGGGGTTGTGTTAAACTGATGAGGGCTAGTGTTAAACTGATGAGGGGTAGAGTGAAATTGATGAGGGGTTGTGTTAAACTGATGAGGGGTATTGTTAAACTGATAAGGGGTAGTGTTAAACTGATGATGGGTAGTGTAAAACTGATGAGGGATAGTGTTAAACTAATGAGGGATAGTGTTAAACTGATGAGGGGTAGTATTAAACAGATGAGGGGTATTGTCAAATTGATGAGGAGTAGAGTTAAGATTAAGAGGGGTAGAGATAAATTGATGGGGAGTAGGGTTAAACTGATGGGGAGTAGGGTTAAACTGATGAGGGGTATTGTTAAACAGATGAGGGGTAGTTTTAAACTGATGAGGGGTAGAGTTAAATTGATGAGGGGTAGTGTTAAAGTTATGAGGGGTAGAGTTAAACTGATGGGGGGTAGTGTTAAACTGATGAAGGGTAGAGTTAAGATTAAGAGGGGTAGAGTTAAATTGATGAGGGGTAGTGTTAAAGTTATGAGGGGTAGAGTTAAACTGATGGGGAGTAGGGTTAAACTGATGGGGAGTAGGGTTAAACTGATGGGGAGTTTGGTTAAATTGATGGGGAGTAGGGTTAAACTGATGGGAGGTAGGGTTAAACTGATTGGGAGTAGGGTTAAACTGATGGGGAGTAGGGTTAAACTGATCCGGAGTAGGGTTAAAGTGTTGAGGAGTAGTATTAAACTGATGAGGGCTAGTGTTAAACTGATGACGGGTAGTGTTAGACTGATGAGGGGTAGTGTTAAACTGATGAGGACTAGTGTTAAACTGATGAGGACTAGTTTTAAACTGATGAGGGGTATTGTTAAACTGATGAGGGGTAGAGTGAAATTGATGAGGGGTTGTGTTAAACTGATGAGGGGTATTTTTAAACTGATGAGGGGTAGTGTTAAACTGATAAGTGGTAGTGTTAAACTGATGAGGGGTATTGTTAAATTGATGAGGGGTATTGTTAAATTGATGAGGGTTATTGTTAAACTGATTAGGGGTACTGTTAAACTGATGAAGGGTAGAGTTAAATTGATGAGGGGCAGAGTTAAATTTAAGAGGGGTAGTGTTAAACTGATGGGGGGTAGTGTTAAACTGACGAGGGGTAGAGTTAAATTGATAGGGAGTAGGGTTAAACTGATGGGATGTAGAGCTAATCTGATGGGGAGTAGGGTTAAACTGATGAGTGGTATTTTTAAACTGATGAGGGGTAATGTTAAACTGATGAGTGTTAGTGTTAAACTGATGAGGGGTATTGTTAAATTGATGAGGGGTATTGTTAAATTGATGTAGAGGTCTTGTTAAATTGATGAGGGATATTGTTAAACTGATTAGGGGTAGTGTTAAACTGATGAGGGGTAGAGTTAATAAATTGATGAGGGGCAGAGTTAAATTTAAGAGTGGTGGTGTTAAACTGATGGGGGGTAGTGTTAAACTGATGAGGGGTAGAGTTAAATTGATAGGGAGTAGGGTTAAACTGATGGTATGTAGAGCTAATGTGATGGGGAGTAGGGTTAAGCTGATGAGGGGTAGAGATAAATTGATGGGGAGTAGGGTTAAACTGACGAGGGATAGTGTTAAAGTGATGGGGAGTAGTGTTAAAGTGATGGGGAGTAGGGTTAAAGTGATGGGGAGTAGTATTAAACTGATGGGGAGTAGGGTTAAACTGATGGGGAGTAGGGTTAAACTGATGGGGAGTAGGGTTAAAGTGATGGGGAGTAGTATTAAACTGATCGGAGGTAGGGTTAAACTGATTGGGAGTAGGGTTAAACTGATGGGGAGTAGGGTTAAAGTGATGGGGAGTAGTATTAAAGTGATGGGGAGTAGTGTTAAACTGATGGGGAGTAGGGTTAAACTGATGGGGAGTAGGGTTAAACTGATTGGGAGTAGGGTTAAACTGATGGGGAGTAGGGTTAAAGTGATGGGGAGTAGTATTAAAGTGATGGGGAGTAGTGTTAAACTGATGGGGAGTAGTGTTAAACTGATGGGGAGTAGGGTTAAACTGATGGGGAGTAGGGTTAAATTGATGGGGAGTAGGGTTAAAGTGATGGGGAGTAGGGTTAAACTGATGGGGAGTAGGGTTAAATTGATGGGAGGTAGGGTTAAATTGATGGGGAGTAGGGTTAAAGTGATGGGGAGTAGGGTTAAACTGATGGGGAGTAGGGTTAAATTGATGGGAGGTAGGGTTAAACTGATTGAGAGTAGGGTTAAACTGATGGGGAGTAGGGTTAAACTGATGGGGAGTAGGGTTAAAGTGATGAGGAGTAGTATTAAACTGATTGAGAGTAGGGTTAAACTGATGGGGAGTAGGGTTAAACTGATGGGGAGTAGGGTTAAATTGATGGGAGGTAGGGTTAAATTGATGGGGAGTAGGGTTAAAGTGATGGGGAGTAGGGTTAAACTGATGGGGAGTAGGGTTAAATTGATGGGAGGTAGGGTTAAACTGATTGAGAGTAGGGTTAAACTGATGGGGAGTAGGGTTAAACTGATGGGGAGTAGAGTTAAATTGATAGGGAGTAGGGTTAAACTGATGGGAGGTAGGGTTAAACTGATTGGGAGTAGGGTTAAAGTGATGAGGAGTAGTGTTAAAGTGATGGGGAGTAGTGTTAAACTGATTGGGAGTAGGGTTAAACTGATGGGGAGTAGGGTTAAAGTGATGAGGAGTAGTATTAAACTGATGGGGAGTAGTGTTAAAGTGATGGGGAGTAGTGTTAAACTGATTGGGAGTAGGGTTAAATTGATGGGGAGTAGGGTTAAACTTATGGGGAGTAGGGTTAAACTTATGGGGAGTAGGGTTAAAGTGATGGGGAGTAGTGTTAAACTGATTGGGAGTAGGGTTAAATTGATGGGGAGTAGGGTTAAACTTATGGGGAGTAGGGTTAAACTGATGGGGAGTAGGGTTAAACTGATGGGGAGTAGTGTTAAACTGATGGGGAGTAGGGTTAAACTGATTGGGAGTAGGGTTAAAGTGATGGGGAGTAGTGTTAAACTGATTGGGAGTAGGGTTAAATTGATGGGGAGTAGGGTTAAACTTATGGGGAGTAGGGTTAAACTGATGGGGAGTAGGGTTAAACTGATGGGGAGTAGTGTTAAACTGATGGGGAGTAGGGTTAAACTGATTGGGAGTAGGGTTAAACTGATTGGGAGTAGGGTTAAATTGATGGGGAGTAGGGTTAAACTTATGGGGAGTAGGGTTAAACTGATGGGGAGTAGGGTTAAACTGATGGGGAGTAGTGTTAAACTGATGGGGAGTAGGGTTAAACTGATGGGGAGTAGTGTTAAACTGATGGGGAGTAGGGTTAAACTGATGGGGAGTAGTGTTAAACTGATGGGGAGTAGGGTTAAACTGATGGGGAGTAGGGTTAAATTGATGGGGAGTAGGGTTAAACTGATGGGAGGTAGGGTTAAACTGATTGGGAGTAGGGTTAAACTGATTGGGAGTAGTGTTAAACTGATGGGGAGTAGGGTTAAACTGATGGGAGGTAGGGTTAAACTGATGGGGAGTAGGGTTAAATTGATGGGGAGTAGGGTTAAACTGATGGGAGGTAGGGTTAAACTGATTGAGAGTAGGGTTAAACTGATGGGGAGTAGGGTTAAACTGATGGGGAGTAGGGTTAAAGTGATGAGGAGTAGTATTAAACTGATGAGGGCTAGTGTTAAACTGATCAGGGGTATTGTTAAACTGATGAGGGGTAGAGTGAAATTGATGAGGGCTAGTGTTAAACTGATGAGGGGTATTGTTAAACTGATGAGGGGTAGTGTTAAACTGATGAGGGGTATTGTTAAACTGATGAGGGGTAATGTTAAACTGATGAGAGGTAGTGTTAAACTGATGAGGGGTATTGTTAAATTGAATAGGGGTATTGTTAAATTGATGAGGAGTATTGTTAAATTGATGAGGGATATTGTTAAACTGATGGTAGGTAGGGTTAAACTGATGAGGGGTATTGTTAAACTGATGAGGGGTAATGTTAAACTGATGAGAGGTAGTGTTAAACTGATGAGGGGTATTGTTAAATTGATGAGGAATATTGTTAAATTGATGAGGGATATTGTTAAACTGATGGTAGGTAGGGTTAAACTTATGAGGGGTAGGGTTAAACTGATGAAGGGTGTTGTGTAAAAAAGAAAATATTTAACCTTTATTTTACTTGGCAAGTTAAGAACAATTTCCTATTTACAACGACGGCCTCTAAACAGTGAGTTAACTGCCTTTATCAGGGGCAGAACAACAGCTCAGGGATTTGATCTAGCTGGCCCAATGCTCTAACCACTAGGCTAACTGCCTTTATCAGGGGCAGAACAACAGCTCAGGGATTTGATCTAGCTGGCCCAATGCTCTAACCACTAGGCTAACTGCCTTTATCAGGGGCAGAACAACAGCTCAGGGATTTGATCTAGCTGGCCCAATGCTCTAACCACTAGGCTAACTGCCTTCATCAGGGGCAGAACAACAGCTCAGGGATTTGATCTAGCTGGCCCAATGCTCTAACCACTAGGCTAACTGCCGTGTTAAACTTATGAGTGGTAGGGTTCGGCTCTGGGGGTGTGTGATGAAACAAGACTGTTTTCTTTTTCAGTAGCTTGCCCCAAACAAGTTTACGTTGTACCCATGCCATACTCCCCATCCAGGAAACAGCATTTATTAAGACCATTCAGAGCCAGAGAAGGGAGTTATGGGCCATGCGACTGAATGTGAAGGTGGATTGTCAGTAACTTAAAAAAAAAGAAAAAAAAGTTTAAGTAAAAGTAAAAAGTAAAAGAGTTTAAAAAATATATATGGAAAGAAAACCTCAGGGGGGCCCTTTGACCTTCGTACGAAGACCAAATGCCGCCTCGGCCTGTCAGGAGAGGAGGAAGACAGCGGCCATGTTAGCAAGCTGAGCTGAGCCGCAGTGGTGTGTCCAGGTGTTCCAGTTGCTCTTGCTTGTAAAGTGCTTTTATGCCGTCTCCAAAATGATGTAATTAGCCAAGCATCCCGGGCAGCGTAGTGGCGGCCTCGACCCTGCCTGCATTGGTGAAGAGAAGCACAGACACACACACACACACACACACACACACAGGTTGTGGACTCCCGTGAGAGGCCTGTGTCAGGGGTTTCCTGGAATATGTTTTCATTAAGGAATAAAAACACCATAAAGAGTGGTAGTCGTTTGCACAATAAATGTACACTTCAATTTTATTTGAGCCTTTCTACTGTGGATTCGGCTAGTGGCTTGTGTTTGTAATGTTTAAGAGAGATGAGGGACGGAGTATTTGGGAATTTGAGGTTATGGAACTTCCTTTGATGTGTGCAGTGGGGTAGTTTGTTTCTAGTTGTTAGACAGAGATAGGCAATGTGTTTATCCAACGTTAAACCTTTGTTGCTTCCTATTAACCAAGACAAAACGCTTTTGTTTTCATCTCGGTTTAAACCCTTGTAAAATATTGATGATTCAAGATATTTCTTTATATGGGACCAGGCCCATAGCATGTTGACGACTTCTCACCATAGCAATCTGCCATATCTAATCTTAGCTAGTTTGAAAGCTCCCTCTCTCTCACTCTTCTGATCGAGATTCAAGATTGGTCTCCAATTACTTATATGTTAATGACCGGAGTGTAAATTTACAGGGATTTTATTATTTTGGAGGGGGGGACATTTTAAAGTTATTTTCCTGTTTATGTAGTGTGGAATTTCCCCTTAAGACGCTGAGGGGTCATGACCATAGCCTAGTGTTAGTACGCTGGGCGTGGAGAGGTAACACTAACCTGACTCATTTGGCTCAGACAGATCCGATGATTCAGCAGAGGATTGTACTCAACCTCAAGTACAAGTTCAACCTGTCAGACTGTGACAAGGAATTAACATAAAAAATAAACTAAATCTGATCAACACATATCTCTACCTAAATGAACAGATGGCAGACATGATACACTGATTAAGAACTCCAAATAGGACTTAAAGCACATTTGATCAACATACAGGTTAAATACAGCATGACAACCATAAGACAAACACGGACTCAAAACTAAGTCCAAACTCAAACTAAGTAAAAAAATAAAGAAAGTTTTTATACCTGACCCTTTTTGTTATATCAGACCTCCCATAAAGCTGTCAGAATCCTAGCAGAAGCAGCCTCGTCAAAGGACACGAAAACAAGCTGTTCGCTATCACTGTGTTCCCATGGGAATGGGCCGACCAGGGTGTACCCACCCCACACCAACTAACACTAATCAGCACAAACATCAGCAGAACTACAGCCAACCAAACACACACACGCACACGAGCGTGGGCACACATGCGCACACACACACACACACACACTCACACACACACACACACACACACACACACACACACACACACACACACACACACACACACACACACACACACACACACACACACACACACACAATCCCATCCAGTAAGGAAGATGGAGTTTACAGAGACCACCTTCTCCCCCTACTGTCCCAAAAGGCCTCAAAAAGCAGGACTTCTCCCCCTCCTGTCCCAACAGGCCTCATAAAGTAGGACTTCTCCCCCTCCTGTCCCAACAGGCCTCATAAAGCAGGCCTTCTCACCCTCCTGTCCCAACAGGCCTCATAAAGCACGCCTTCTACCCCTCCTGTCACAACAGGCCTCAGAAAGCAGTGCCAGCGATTAGCGAGTCCCACTCGTGAATTGACCACAACAGGAAAAGTGATAAAGTGATAAAGGTTGCTGAGATGTGGGGCATGCAGTTTTCCTCTCCCTGATACAGACCAGGGCTGAGCTGCAACAGCAACAGCAACAGCAACAGCAACAGCAGACAAGGAGAGTAAACAGTGAGAAAACTCCCCCGAAAAAGAAACAAATAAAAGCTCCAACTCCCGACTACCAGCACAGTGAGGTATGCTTGCGTCGTTAGGGAAGTAGAGTTAGAGTGCATTATTTTTCTCCACATACCAGTTTCTTTCTTTCTAATTGGCTTGTTTCTGTATGGAGTTAGCCATGAGGAAAGAATGCCTGTAACACCCTCAATCTCACCCTCAACCTCCGTCCTCTCTCCTCAGGTGGAACAGAACTGAAACATAGAAATCATCTAGTCAGACAGGAGAGGCCCCATTTCCAACAAAGCAGGCACCTGTCATTTCCCCCCTCGACACTTAGACAGTAAAAAGCACACCTCAGTTCCTGTCAACCGCAGACGAACCCACTGGGCAAAAACTGGGCATATCAACGTTGTTTCCATGTCATTTCAACCCCAAAATGATATATGATGACATTGAATCAACGTGGAAAACTGTAATGTAATTTCATATTTTGTCACCCAACTTTTAACCTAAATCCAATGACTTGGTGACATTTTTGTTGATTTCACATTGAACTCACGTTAGTTGACAACTCAACCAAATGTAAATCAAAACTACACATTGAGCTAACTTCTGCGCCCAATTGGGGGACTGTCATTGGTGCTTAATGCACTCTGTGTCCTCATGTCCACATCTTCCAGCTCTCTGGCCCCACAGCATGTCTTACCCTGACCCCTATAACTCCTCTTTTGTTCTCAGCGATTCCCCTGGAATTCCCCCCACCACTTCCCCCATTACTCCCTCCCTCTCCACCACCATCCCCCTAAGGTGCCCTCTGACCTCTCCAGCGCCTATGCCTCTCTGTGAGCTTGCCCTCACATTCCTCCAAGACACCCCAGCCTTGAAACAAGAGACCACGTTGAGCTCATCGCCAGGCACAGAAGTTAGAGGAGTTAAACAACATGAGAAAAAAGACAACCGTTGGGTTGAGGCTGATCAAGGGTTAAGTTAAGGAGGAAGCAAACCGACTGTCGGCGTCCTGACTGGTGCCTGTAGTTTCCTCCCCACACACGTCTGTCGCTTGCTACCCACTGCCCAACAGACGCCGCTCTCTTTAAAGTTACGAGCCCCTCGCTACCCTGCCATCCGGGAGCTGTCCTGGGATGCGTGCGTACACTGCTCTGACCACCAGCTGCCTCAAGAACGTTAAGGGCCCCTCTTCTAAAGTTTGTCTGACAACATGTGAGCAAAAGTAGCAGAAGAGGGAGAGAGAGAGAGAGAGAGACAGACAGAGAGAGAGAGAGAGAGAGACAGAGAGAGAGAGAGAGAGAGACAGACAGAGAGAGAATGAGAGAGAGAGACAGAGAGAGAGAGAGAGAGAGTGAGAGAGAGAGACAGAGAGAGAGAGAGAGAGTGAGAGAGAGAGAGAAAGAGAGATAGAGAGAGACAGAGAGAGAGAGAGAGAGAGAGAGAGAGAGAGAGAGAGACTAGCAACACCCCACATCACTTAAAGCAAAATTCCAAACTCAAACTCCCTGTATCATTGTGATTCAGGCTGAGATAGCTACAAGAGTTGATAAGACACACTTAATCGGTTACAATCATAATTAAACCAATCAGAGCATCTGCATAAAGAGGTATAGTTTGAACGAATGAAAATGTACGCCCGAAAGGGCTGTCTACTGGAGCTGAATGCAAGGAAGCTCTTTTAAATGTTTTACAGTGCTATTCCATGCATTATTAAGGCCTTGGGCACTGTCTGTTTTTTTCCAGTTCACT
The DNA here is from genome assembly GCF_013265735.2 of Oncorhynchus mykiss. Classification (NCBI taxonomy): domain Eukaryota; kingdom Metazoa; phylum Chordata; class Actinopteri; order Salmoniformes; family Salmonidae; genus Oncorhynchus; species Oncorhynchus mykiss. The sequence continues at coordinate 32,469,086 of NC_048568.1, forward strand.
GACTGTTGTGCATTGTAAGCTATGTCTTCGTTGCCACTGACACTAATCTTACTTGCTGGTGTAGTGTTTACAAGGAAAATTCCCCTGTGAAAGTTTCAGAAGATTTGTGATGCTTTGAGATATGGTTAAGAAGAGTGACTTATGGTATTTTTATAGCCTGATAAAGTTGCGTATTGTTCTGGGAAGCAGAGATAGACAGGCTCTTAGGAGTAGCCTGGAAATCTTGAAGATATAAGCGTACGTCTTAAAAGCTGGTACACACTATTGATATCTTGAACCACTTTCCAACAAAAAGTAATGAAATGTTTGGTAATGGGTTTTATTCATTTAATGGGTTCTGAGAGCTTTTCTGTGTTGCGTTTGACATGATCTGACTGTTTAGTCGTCAGTTAAAAGTATCAAGAAAACATTTAAACACATAAGCACATCCGTAGAAGAGCTCTGATCGAGAATCCATAAAAAATCTGCCGCAACACTTCTGCTGGGTTGCCATAAAAAGTACTTGTTATCTCTTTGTCAGTTTTCATTTCAGCGAACAATGAGGAACTCATGGGAACCCTGTCAAAATGGTTAATGCTACCCGGCATCCTTGGGACATCCCTATACCCTAAACCAGGGATGGGTGGGTCAGCGTGCCCACAAAAAAATAATGTGGGTACTCAGACCCACTCAGACCCACGGTTCCAAGATGGCGTAGCAATGGGATGTCTGTTTTGATTGTTTTGTTTCGTCCTTTGTATATATCGTTTTTCTTCGTATATATTTTGTACATATTTTTTATGTTTTTAATATAATTTTCCATCTACGGACTGAACATACTCTCCTGCAACCCGCCTCACCCAATGTGGTATGGATCTGCTATTTTTTATACTTTATAACCGGACCCTCCATCAGAAGCTAGTCAGCTAACTAACTACTAGCTAGTAGTCAGCTAGCCACTGCTAGCGGTCATCACCGTTAACTCGGAAATGTGCCAGCGTCTGCCCAGTCCACTCCTGCCAGCCTGCACAGCGCGATATCTACCCAGAGCATATCGGACTGCTTTTCTGCACCACATCTCCGGATTCCTACCGCAAGCTCTGAACCTTTACTCTGGATCATCGCAGCTAGCTAGCTGCTATCCAAGAGGCTACTCCTGTCTAACGTCGCTGTCCTAAAGCAAGCAGCAGTTAGCCTGGAGCTAGCCTTCTCCCGACTAGCTGAATAAATCCATCAGATAATTTGTGGGCTTCAATACCTCTTTTGTCAATTGGTCTGGACCCTTTGCTGCCGACACGGAGCCCCGCCAATCCATCACGACTTGTCTGCCGATGTAACCGTCCAAGGGGGTTTCAACAGGCTCTCCCATTGCGACGTCCCCCTAAGGCCCATCTGCTAGCTTGCTGCTATCCCCGGCCTGGTAGCTGTCTGAATCGCCATGCCTCCAGCTCGCCTAGCTACACAATGGACCATATAATCACTCGGCCACACATGCCACCCATAATGTCAATATGCCTTGTCTATTGCTGTTTTGGTGAATAATGTTTGTTTTATTTAACTGTAGAGCATCCAGCCCTGTTCAATATGCCTTGGCTAGCCCTTATGTTCCACCTACCACACATGAGGTGACTGCACCTGGCTTAAATGGTGTCTCTAGAGACAAACCCTCTCTCGTTGTCACTCAATGCCTGGGCTTACCTCCACTGTACTCACATCCTACCACACCCTTGTCTGTACATTATGCCTTTAATCTATTCTTCCGTGCCCAGAAACCTGCTCCTTTAACTCTCTGTTCCGAACCCACTAGACAACCAGTTCTTTTAGCCTTTAGCCGTACTCTTATCCTACTCCTCCTCTGTTCCTGTGGTGATGTAGAGGTTAACCCAGGCCCTGCAGCCCCCAGCATCACTCCCATTCCCCAGGCGTTCTCATTTGTTGACTTCTGTAACCGTAAAAGCATTGGTTTCATGCATGTTAATGTCAGAAGCCTCCTCCCTAAGTTTGCTTTATTCACTGCTTTTGCACACTCCGCCAACCACGATGTCCTAGCCGTGTCTGAATCCTGGCTTAGGAAGGCCACCAAAAATCCTGAAATTTCCATTCCTAACTATAAAATGTTCCGATAAGATAGAACTGCCGAAGGGGGCGGAGTTGCAATCTACTGCAGAGATAGCCTGCAGAGTTCTGTCAAACTATCAAGGTCTGTGCCCAAATAAGTTGAGCTTCTACTTTTAAAAATTCACCTTTACAGAAACAAGTCTCTCACCATTATAGACCCACAGTTGTGCCCTGGATGCCATATGTGAATTGATCGCCCCCCATCTATCTTCAGAGTTCGTACTGTTAGGTGAACTAAACTGGGACATGCTTAACACCCCGGCCATCCTACAATCTAAGCTAGATGCCCTCAATCTCACACAAATTATCAAGGAACCTACCAGGTACAACCCTAAATCTGTAACCATGGGCACCCTCAAGGATTTCATCCTGACCAACTTGCCCTCTAAATACACCTCTGCTGTCTTCAACCAGGATCTCAGCGATCACTGCCTCATTGCCTGCATGCGTAGTGGGTCTGCGGTCAAACGACCATCACTGTCAAACACTCCCTAAAACACTTCAGCGAGCAGGCCTTTCTAATCAACCTGGCCCGGGTATCTTGGAAAGATATTGACCTCATCCCGTCAGTAGAGGATGCCTGGATGCTCTTCAAAAGTGATTTCCTCTCCATCTTAAATAAGCATGCCCCATTCAAAAATCTAGAACTAAGTACAGATATAGCCCTTAATTCACCCCAGACTTGACTGCCCTTGACCAGCACAAAAACATTCCGTGCATTCTGCATTAGTATCGAATAGCCCCCGCGATATGCAACTTTTCAGGGATGTCAGGAACTAATATGCTCAGTCAGTTAAGAAAACTAAGGCTAGCTTTTTCAAACAGAAATTTGCTTCCTGTAGCACTACTTCCAAAAGGTTTTGGGACAATGAAAGTCCATGGAGAATAAGAGCACCTCCTCCCAGCTGACCACTGCACTGAGGATAGGAAACACTGTCACCACCAATAAATCCACGATAAATAATCATTTCAATTAGTTTTTTTCCACGGCTGGACATGCTTTCCAACTGCCTACCACTACCCCGGCCAACATCTCAGCACCCCCTGCAGCAACTAGCCCAACCCCTCCCCCGCTTCTCCTTCACCCAAATCCAGACAGCATCTGAAAGAATTGCAAAATCTGGATCCGTACAAATCAGCTGGGCTAGACAATCTGGACCCCCTCGCCCAAATTGTTGCAACCCCTATTACTAGCCTATTCAACCTATTTTTTTTGTATCGTCTGAGATCCCCAAAGACTGGAAAGCTGCCACAGTCATCCCCCTCTTCAAAGGGGAGACAGAACTCTGCACCCAAATTGTTATAGGCCTATATCCATCCTGCCTGCCTTTCTAAAATCTTCGAAAGCCAAGTTAATAAACAGATGACCGACCATTTCGAATCCCACCATACCTTCTCCACTATGAAATCTGGTTTCTCAGCTGGTCATGGGAGCACCTCAGCCACGCTCAAGGTCCAAAACGATATCAGAACCGCCATCGATAAAAGACAGTACTGTGCAGCCGTCTTCATCGACCTTGCCAAGGCTTTCGACTCTGTCAATCACCGCATTCTTATCGGCAGACTCAATAGCCTTGGCTTCTCAAATGACTGCCCCGCCTGGTTCACCAACTACTTCTCAGATAGAGTTCAGTGCGTCAAATTGCCTGTTGTCCGGACCTCTGGCAGCCTCTATTGGGACGCCACAGGGTTCAATTCACGGGCTGACTCTTTTCTCGGTATATATAATTGATGTCGCAGGTGATTCTCTGATCCAGAGAATCTCTGTTCAATTCACGGGCTGACTCTTTTCTCTGTATATATCATTGATCACTGCAGGTGATTCTCTGATCCACCTCTACGCAGACGACACCATTCTGTATACATCTGGCCCTTCTTTGAACACTGCTAACAAACCTCCAAATGAGCTTCAATGCCATCCAACATTCCTTCCGTGGCCTCCAACTGCTCTTAAATCCTAGTAAAACTAAGTGGATGCTCTTCAACCGATTGCTGCCCGCACCCTCCTGCCCGACTAGCATCTCTACTCTGGACGGTTCTGACCTAGAATATGTGGACAACTACAAATACCTAGGTGTCTGGCTAGACTGTAAACTCTCCTTCCAGACTCACATTAAGCATCTCCAATCCAAAATTAAATCTAGAATCAGCTTCCTATATCTCAGCAAAGCCTCATTCACTCACGCCGCCAAACAAACCCTCGTAAAACTGACTATCCTACCGATCCTTGACTTTGGCGATGTAATTTACAAAATAGCCTCCAACACTCTACTCAGCAAACTGGATGTCTATCACAGTGCCATCCGTTTTATCACCAAAGCCCCATATATTACCCACCACTGTGACCTGTATGCTCTCGTTGGCTGGCCCTCACTACATATCCGTCGCCAAAGCCAGTGGATCCAGGTCATCTATAAGTCTTTGCTAGTTAAAGCCCCGCCTTATCTCATCTCACTGGTCACCATAGCAACACCCACCCGTAGCAACCGCTCCAGCAGGTATATTGCACTAGTCATCCCCAAAGCCAACACTTACTTTGGCCGCATTTCCTTCAAGTTCTCTGCTGCCAATGACTGGAACGAATTGCAAAAATCTTATCTCAATGTCAACAGTGAAGAGGCGACTCTGGGATGCTGGCTTTCTTGGCAGAGTTCCTCTGTCATGTGTCTGTGTTCTTTTGCCCATCTAAATATTTTATTTTTATTGGCCAGTCTGAGATATGGCTTTTTCTTTGTAACTCTGCTTCGAAGGCTAGCATCCCGGAGTCGCCTCTTCACTGTTGACGTTGAGACTGGTGTTTTGTGGGTACTATTTAATGAAGCTGCCAGTTGAGGACTTGTGCGGTGTCTGTTTCTCAAACTAGACACTATAATGTACTTGTCCTCTTGCTCAGTTGTGCACCGGGGCCTCCTACTCTTCTTTCTATTCTGGTTAGTTTGCTCTGTTTGCCAGTTTGCTCTGTTCTGTGAAGGGAGTAGTACACAGTGTTGTACGAGATCTTCAGTTTATTGGCAATTTCTCGCATGGAATAGCCTTCATTTCTTAGAACAAGAATACACTGATGAGTTTCAGAAGAAAGGTCTTTGTTTCTGGTCATTTTGAGCCTGTAATCGAACCCACAAATGCTGATGCTCCAGATACTCAACTAGTCTAAAGAAGGCCAGTTTTATTGTTTCTTTAATCAGAACAACACTTTTCAGCTGTGCTAACCAAATTGCAAAAGGGTTTTCTAATGATCAGTTAGCCTTTTAAAATGATAAACTTGTATTAGATAACACAACGTGCCATTGGAACACAGGAGAGGTGATTGCTGATAATGGGCCTCTGTACGCCTATGTAGATATTCCATAAAAAATCTGCCGGTTCCAGGTACAATATTAATTTACAACATTAACAATGTCTACATTGTATTTCTGATCAATTTGATGTTATTTTAATGGAAAAAATGTGCTTTTCTTTAAAAAACAATTACATTTCTAGGTGACCCCAAACTTTTCAAAGGTAGTGTAGTACTTTCAATTAACACATTTCTCAGAAACCAGAACTCTATTTACATACTATTTCATAATGATGTAACTATGACATTAGAACAACACATTGCCACTATGAGCCCTACATGAGCATCAGGTATGGTTACAGGTTACAGGTTACACCCTCACTTTAGCTGCCTCGTTAATGAATGTTATGAGTCGGATGACCGTCGAGAAACTCAGTCATGAATCACAAGTTGTCTAGAGAACCAACTTGGCCTGAGGGCACAGCCCAGATATGCAGAGAGGGGGAGAGAGAGAGAGAGAGAGAGAGAGAGAGAGAGGGAGGGGGGGGGGGGGGGGGGAGCAAACCAAGAACCAGGCACAAGGGAAGAACTGTTCCTCGGATGTAATATAACGCCTTCACCACTCAGCCTCTACTGGGCATAGGAGAAAGAGGGAGAGACAAATGGCCTCCAGCAGATTAAATAAAAATGTAATCAAATACCAGCAGGTAATGTCATTAGTGCTGAAGGAATGGAGGGTGTATTATATAAAAGTATATATGTTGAAAAAGATACTGCACTGGAATTTGTGAGCTACACAACATGACAAAAGGTATGTGGACACCTGCTTATCAAACATCTTATTCCAAAATCATGGGCAGTAAAATGGAGTTGGTCCCCCCTTTGCTACTATAACAGCCTCCACTCTTCTGGGAAGGCTTTCCACTAGATGTTGGAACATTGCTGCGGGGACTTGCTTCCATTCAGCCGCAAGAGCATTAGTGAGGTCGGGCACCAATGTTGGGCGATTAGGCCGGACTTGTAGTCAATGTTCCGAATCATACAAAAGATGCTCTATGGGGTTGAGGTCAGGGCTCTGTGCAGGCCAGTCAGGTTCTTCCACACAGATCTCGACAAGCCATTTCTGTATGGACCTCGCTTTGTGCACAGGGGCATTGTTATGCTGAAACAGGAAAGGACCTTCCCCAAACTGTTGGCACAAAGTTGGAAGAACAGAATCATCTAGAATGTAATTGTATGCTGTTGCGTTAAAATATCCCTTCACTGGAACTAAGGGGCTTAGCCAGAATCATGACCATTATTCTTCCTCCACCAAACTTTAGAGTTGGCACTATGCATTAAGGTAGGTAGCAATCTCCTGACATCAGCCAAACCCAAATTTGTCTGTCGGACTGCCAAATGGTGAAGTGTGATTCATCACTCCAGGGAACACGTTTCCACTGTTTCAGAGTCCAATGGTGGTGAGCTTTACATCACTCCAGCTGACGCTTGGCATTGAACATGGTGATCTTAGGCTTGTGTGCAGCTGCTCGACCATGGAAACCTATTTTGTGAATCTCCAGACAAACAGTTATTGTGCAGACTTTGCTTTCAGAGGCAGTTTGGAGGTCGGTAGTGAGTGTTGCAACCGAGGACAGGTGATTTTTATGTGCTACATGTTTCAGCACTCGGAGGTCCGGTTCTGTGTGCTTGTGTGGCCTACCACTTCGCGGCTGAGCCGTTGTTGCTCCTAGACGTTTCCACTTCACAATAACCGGACTTAAAGTTGACCGGGGAGGCTCTAGCAGGGCAGAAATTTGACTAACTGACTTATTGGAAAGGTGACGGTGCCACGTTGAAAGTCACTGAGCTCTTCATTAAGGCCATTCTACTGCCAATGTTTCCCTTGCATGGCTGTGTGCTCGATTGTATACATCAACAGGTGTGGCTGAAATAGCCGAATCCAGCCATTTGAACAGTTGTCCACATACTTTGTATATACAGTGGGGTCAAAAAAGTAGTTAGTCAGCCACCAATTGTGCAAGTTCTCCCACTTTAAAAGATGAGAGAGGCCTGTAATTTTCATCATAGGTACACTTCAACTATGACAGACAAAATGAGAAAAAAAATCCAGTAAATCACATTGTAGGATTTTTAATGAATTTATTTGCAAATTATGGTGGAAAATAAGTATTTGGTCAATAACAAAAGTTTATCTCAATACTTTGTTATATACCCTTTGTTGGCAATGACAGATGTCAAAAGTTTTCTGTAAGTCTTCACAAGATTTTCACACACTGTTGCTAGTATTTTGGCCCATTCCTCCATGCAGATCTCCTCTAGAGCAGTGATGTTTTGGGGCTGTTGCTGGGCAACATGGACTTTCAACTCCCTCCAAAGATTTTCTATGGGGTTGAGATCTGGAGACTGGCTAGGCCACTCCAGGACCTCAGACGCACCTGGACATGTACTGGCTTAAGCAGGGGGACACGTCTGGCACTGCAGGATTTGAGTCCTTGGCAGCGTAATTTGTTACTGATGGTAGGCTTTGTTACTTTGGTCCCAGCTCTCTGTAGGTCATTCACTAGGTCCCCCCGTGTGGTTCTGGGATTTTTGCTCACCGTTCTTGTGATCATTTTGACCCCACGGGGTGAGATCTTGCGTGGAGCCCCAGATCGAGGGAGATCATCAGTGGTCTTGTATCTTCCATTTCCTAATAATTGCTACCACAGTTGATTTCTTCAAACCAAGCTGCTTACCTATTGCAGATTCAGTCTTCCCAGCCTGGTGCAGGTCTACACTTGTGTTTCTGGTGTCCTTTGACAGCTCTTTGGTCTTGGCCATAGTGGAGTTTGGAGTGTGACTGTTTGAGGTTGTGGGAAGGTGTCTTTTATACTGATAACAAGTTCTCATTTACAATTGCGACCTGGCCAAGATAAAGCAAAGCAGTTCGACACATACAACAACACAGAGTTACACATGGAGTAAAACAAACATACAGTCAATAATACAGTAGAAAAATAAGTCTATATACAATGTGAGCAAATGAGGTGAGATAAGGGAGGTAAAGGCAAAAAAGGCCATGGTGGCGAAGTAAATACAATATAGCAAGTAAATCATACATAAATAAACACTGGAATGGTAGATTGCAGTGGAAGAATGTGCAAAGTAGAGATAGAAATAATGGGGTGCAAAGGAGAAAAATAAATAAATAATACAGTAGGGAGAGAGGTAGTTGTTTGTGCTAAATTATAGATGGGCTATGTACAGGTGCAGTAATCTGTGAGCTGCTCTGACAGCTGGTGCTTAAAGCTAGTGAGGGGGATAAGTGTTTCCAGTTTGAGAGATTTTTGCAGTTCTTTCCAGTCATTGGCAGCAGAGAACTGGAAGGCGAGGCGGCCAAAGTAAGAATTGGTTTTGGGGGTGACCAGAGAGATATAGCTGCTGGAACGCATGCTACAGGTGGGTGCTGCTATGGTGACCAGCGAGCTGAGATAAGGGGGGATTTTACCTAGCAGGGTATTGTAGATGACCTGGAGCCAGTGGGTTTGGCGACGAGTATGAAGCGAGGGCCAGCCAACGAGAGCGTACAGGTCGCAGTGGTGGGTAGTATATGGGGCTTTGGTGACAAAACGGATGCCACTGTGATAGACTGCATCCAATTCATTGAGTAGGGTATTGGAGGCTATTTTGAAAATGACGTCGCCGAAGTCGAGGATCGGTAGGATGGTCAGTTTTACAAGTGTATGTTTGGCAGCATGAGTGAAGGAGGCTTTGTTGCGAAATAGGAAGCCAATTCTTGATTTAACTTTGGATTGGATATGTTTGATGTGAGTCTGGAAGGAGAGTTTACAGTCTAACCAGACACCTAGGTATTTGTAGTTGTCCACATATTCTAAGACAGAGCCGTCCAGAGTAGTGATGTTTCATGGGCGGGCAGGTGCAGGCAGCGATCGGTTGAAGAGCATGCATTTAGTTTTATGTATACAGAATGGTGTCGTCTGCGTAGAAGTGGATAAGAGACTCACCAGCACCAAGAGCGACACATATACATAAATATACAAATTTGATTATAGTAAAGATGGTATTTTCACCAGCCATCAGTCCCATCATTTATTTCAGAATTGAGCCCAATCCCAGATAGAAAAATATGAATTTTGGTCATTAAGATGTCTGTCATTGCTTTCTGTCATGGAATTTGTTTTATTTACTATAAAACATTAAGATGATAACACAAAAACACAACAAAAAATGATACTGAATCTAACACACCTCCGGTTGAAACACTGTCAAACATTTTAGCCTGCCAGTGATGACTGCACTGCATGCATCCTCTCTTGGCTGGAACATGGACCCAGAGAGCAGAGTAGTCTGTGACAGACTGAATTCTGAGAGTCATTTTATGGGCTGTGAGTAGCAAGGCCATTGATGTTTGTTTTGGAACGTTCCGAGCAGCCAGCAGACCAATGCTTCCCACACAGTGTCTCTCTCAATTCAATTCCATTTCAATGCAAAGGGGTTTATTGGCATGGGAAACATGTTTACATTGCCAAAGCAAGTGAAATAGATAATAAACAAAAGTGAAATAAACAATAAAAAAATGGACAGTAAAGAGAAATGTCAAAAGTCATATTATGGCTATGTACAGTGTTATAATGATGTGCAAATAGTTAAAGTACAAACGGGAAAATAAATAAATATAAATATGGGTTGTATTTACAATGGTGTTTGTTCTTCACCGGTTGCCCTTTTCTTGAGGCAAAAGGTCACACATATTGCTGCTGTGTTGCACACTATGGTATTTCACACAATAGATATGGGAGTTTAGTCGACTTGGATTTGATTTGGATTTTTTTGTCGGCCTGTAATCTAAGGGAAATATGTGTCTCTAATATGGTCATACATTGGACAGGAGGTTAGGAAGTGCAGCTCAGTTTCCAACTCATTTTGTGGGCAGTGTGCACAAGGCCTGTCTTCTCTTGAGACCAAGGTCTGCCTACGGCGGCCTTTCTCAATAGCAAGGCTATGCTCACTGATATGTACATAGTCAAAGCTTTCCTTAATTGTGGGTCAGACACAGTGGTCAGGTATTTTGCCACTGTGTACTCTTTGTTTAGTGCCAAATAGCATTCTAGTTTGCTGTGTTTTTTTTGTAAATTCTAGTGGTTAGAGAATCTTCAAGCTGACAAGGTAAAAATCTGTCGTTCTGCCCCTGAGCAAGGCAGTTAGTATACTGTTCACCAGGAGCCGAACACATGGATGTAAAGAAAGCCCCTCGCACTTCTGATTCAGAGGGGTTGGGTTTAAATGCGGAAGACAAATTTCAGTTGAAGGTATTCAGCTGTACAACTGACTAGGTATCCCCATTTCCCCTTTTCGAATGTGTCAAGTAATTATCTTTTTGTTTTCTTATGATTTGGTTGGGTCTAATTGTGTTGCTGTCCTGGGGCTCTGTGGGGTCTGTTTGTGTTTGCTCTCTCTCTCCCTCTCTCTATGGTCTCTTAGCCTCTCTTTGTCTCTCTCTCCCCCCTCTCCCTGTGGTTTCTCAACCTCTCACTGACTCTCTCTCTCTCCCTCTCTCTATGGTCGCTCAGCCTCTGTCTGTCTGTCTCTCTCTCACACCCTCTCTCACTCTCTCTCTGTGTCTCTCTCTGTGGACTCTCAGCCTCTCTCTGTCTCTCTCTCAGACTCTGTCTCTCTCTCTCCTGCGCTCCCTGTGGTCTATCACCCTCTCTCTGTCTCTCTCTGTGGACTCTCAGCCTCTGTCTCTCTCTCTCTCTCTCTCTCCCCCCTCTCTCTGTGGCCTCTCAGCCTCTCTCTTTCTCTCTTCCTGTCTCCTTCTCTCTGTGGCATCTCAGCCTCTCTCTCTCTCCCTCTCATACCCTCTCTCTTCCTCTTTGTCACACCCTCTCTCTGTTGGCTCTCACCCTCTCTGTCTCTCTTTCTCCCCCTCTCTCTTTGGTCTCTTAGCCTCTCTCTGTCTCTCTCTTTCCCCTGCTGTCTGTGGACTCTCAGCCTCTCTCTGTCTCTCTCTCTCCCCCTCTCTATGTGGTCTCTCAGCCTCTCTCTTCCTCTCTCTCCCCCTCTCTCTGTGGTCTCTCCCTCTCTCTCTGTCTCTCTCCCCCTCTCTCTCTGTCTCTCTCTCCCCTCTCTCAGCCTATCTCATTCTCTTTCTCACACCCTCTCTCTGTGGTCTCTCAACATCTCGCTGTCTCTCTCCCCCTCTCTCTGTGGACTCTCAGCCTCTCTCATTCTCTTTCTCACACCCTCCCCCTATGGTCTATCAGCCTCTCTGTCTCTCTGTCTCTCTCTCTGCGGTCTCTCAGCCTCTCTCTGTCACTCATTTGTTTTCTCTCTCGTCTCTATTCTCTCTCAGATCTCATATCACTGTATTGAAATATTCTTTAAATATATATATATATATATATATATATATATATATATATATATATATATATATATATATATATACACACTGCAGTTAAAAATAACAGCAAATTGATCAGAAATCCAGTGTTGACATTGTTCATGTTGTAAATTAATATTGTAGCTAGAAATGTATTATTTTTAATGGAATATCTACATCGGCGTACAGAGGCCGAATATTAGAAACCATCACTCCTGTGTTCCAATGGCACATTGTGTTAGCTAATACAAGTTTATAATTTTAAAAGGCTAATTGATCAATAGAAAAACCCTTTTGCAATTAAGTTAGCACAGCTGAAAACTGTTGTTCTGATTAAAGAAGCAATAAAACTGTCCTCCTTTAGACTAGTTGAGAATCTGGAGCTTCAGCATTTGTGGGTTCCATTACAGGCTCATCATGGCTAGAAACAAATAACTTTCTTCTGAAACTCGTCAGTCTATTCTTGATCTGAGAAATAAGAGCTATTCCATGGGAGAAATTGCCAAAAACTGAAGATTTCGTTCAACGCTGTGTACTACTCCCTTCACAGAACAGCGCAAACTGTCTCTAACCAGAATAGAAAGAGGAGTGGGAGGCTCTGGTGCACAACTGAGCTAGAGGACAGGTACATTAGTGTCTAGGTTGAGAAACATACGCCTCACAAGTCCTCAACTGGCAGCTTCATTAAATGGTACTTTTGAGCGGTACTGTATATTTTTTATTTTATTCATTTATCTAACCATAATTTAACTAGGCAAGTCAGTTAAGAATAAAAGGCCCCTGTAGGGACAGAGCTGGGATTTTTTTTAAAATATGAAAAATATATATTTTATCTTTATTTAACTTGGCAAGTCAGTTAAGAACAAATTCTTATTTTCAATGATGGCCTAGGAACAGTGGGTTAACTGCCTGTTCAGGGGCAGAATGACAGATTTGTACCTTGTCAGCTCGGGGATATGAGTCCAACGCTTTAACCACTCGGCTACCCTGCCGCCCCTATATATATAGGACACAACACACATCACAACAAGAGAGACAATACAGCACTACATAAAGAGAAACCTAAGACAACACAGCAAGGCAGCAACACATGACAACACACCGTTGTACCAACACAACACAACATGATAACAAGATGATAGGAACACAACATGGTAGCAGCACAAAACATGGTACAAACATTATTGGGCACAGACAACAGCACAAAGGGCAAGAAGGTAGACACAACAATACATCACACAAAGCAGCCACAACTGTCAGTAAGAGTGTCCATGATTGAGTCTTTGAATGAAGAGACTGAGATAAAACTGTCCAGTTTGAGTGTTTGTTGCAGCTCGTTCCAGTCGCTAGCTGCAGCGAACTGAAAAGAGGAGCGTCCCAGGGATGTGTGTGCTTTAGGGACCTTTAACAGAATGTGACTGGCAGAACGGGTGTTGTATGTGGAGGATGAGGGCTGCAGTAGATATCTCAGATAGGGGGGAGTGGGGCCTAAGAGGGTTTTATAAATAGGCATCAACCAGTGGGTCTTGCGATGGCATACAGAGATGACCAGTTTACAGAGGAGTATAGAGTGCAGTAATGTGTCCCAAAAGGAGCATTGGTGGCAAATCTGATGGCCGAATGGTAAAGAACGTCTAGCCATTTGAGAGCACCCTTACCTGCCGATCTATAAATTATGTCTCCTTAATCTAGCATGGGTAGGGTGGTCATCTGAATCAGGGTTAGTTTGGCAGCTGAGGTGAAAGAGGAGCATTTACGATAGAGGAAACCAAGTCTAGATTTACCTTTAGCCTGCAGCTTTGATATGTGCCGAGAGAAGGACAGTGCACCGTCTAGCCATACTCTCAAGTAATTGTATGAGGTGACTACCTCAAGCTCTAAACCTTCAGAGGTAGTAATCACACCTGTGGGAAGAAGGAAAATCGTCTTAACAAACCCCATGAGATTTGTTTTGGAGGTGTTCAGAACAAGGTTAATGGTAGAGAAAGCTGGTTGAACACTAAGAAAGCTTTGTTGTAAAGCATTTAGTACAAATGGGGCCAGCTAAGTATAAGACTGTATCATCTGCATATAAATGGATGAGAGAGCTTCCCACTGTCTGAGCTATGTTGTTGAAGTAAATTGAGAAGAGTGTGGGGTCTAGGATTGAGCCTTGGGGTACTGCCTTGGTGACAGGCAGTGGCTGAAACAGCAAATTTTCTGACTTTATACACTGCACTCTTTGAGAGAGGTAGTTAGCAAACCAAGCCAAATACCCCTCAGAGACACCAATACTCCTTAGCTGGCCCACAAGATTGGAAATGGTCTACCATATCAAAAGCTTTGGCCAAGTCAATAAAAATAGTAGCACAACATTGCTTAGAATCAAGGGCAATGGTCACATCATTGAGGACCTTTATTAAGGTTGCAGTGACACATCCATAATCTGAGCGGAAACCATATTGCATATCAGAGAGAATTCTATAGACATCAAGAAAGCCAGTCAGTTGATTATTGATTAAGTTTTTCCAACACTTTTGATAAACAGGGCAAAATACAATAGGCCTATAACAGTTAGGATCAGCTTGATCTACCCCTTTAAATAAAGGACGAACCATGGCTGACTTCCAAGCAATGGGAACCTCCCCAGAAAGGAGAGACAAGTTAAAAAGGAGATACTGTAGGCTTGGCGATGATAGGGGCAGCAGCCTTAAAGAAGAAAGGGTCTAAACCATCTGACCCAGATGTTTTTGGGGGTCACGTTTAAGGAGCTCCATTAGCACCTCGGACTCAGTGACTGCCTGCAGGGAGAAACTTTGTAGCAGGTCACAAATGTATAATTTGTAGTTATTTGTAACATTTTACTGTGTAAAACCTAGCAGTACTACTTATTTCTCTGAGAGTGATGCAGATATCATTTTTGCAAAAACATGATTATTATAAAATGAAAGCATCAAGTGATGGATTTTAAACAAATACATGTCTGTTATTAAATAACAGTGAAAAAACATAATCTCTTTCATAATATATTTTAACAATAAAAAAATAATATTTCCAATATTTCTGAAAACGGATATGCAGAAAGTGACAAAAGGGACAAATTCATTATACAGTATGTGTATTAAAACAGTCAAAAGTTTAGTATTTGGTCCCATATTCCTTGCACGCAATAACAACATCAAGTGTGTGTTGGATGCATTTGATGTTTGTTTTGGTTGTGTTTTAGATTATTTTGTGCCCAATAGAAATGGTAATGGTAAATGGTAAGCAACATATTCTGGAGTCACTTTTATTGTAAATAAGAATATAATATGTTTCTAAACACATCTACATAGGGATAGCCCGCTTTTTTAAAATGTCGCTTAAAATGACATACCCAAATCTAACTGCCTGTAGCTCAGGGCCTGAAGCAAGGATATACATATTCTTGGTACCATTTAAAAAAAAAAAAACAATTATTTAATCAGGTAAGCTAGTTGAGAACAAGTTCTCATTTACAACTGCGACCTGGCCAAGATAGTGCGACACAAAAAATAACAACACAGAGTTACACATGGAATAAACAAGCGTACAGTCAATAAAACAATAGAAAAAAAGAAAGTCTATATACAGTGTGTGCAAATGGCATGAGGTGGTAAAGCAATAAATAGGCCATGGTAGCGAAGTAATTACAGTTTAGCAAATAACACTGGAGTGATAGATGAGCAGATGATGATGTGCAAGTAGAAATACTGGTGTGCAAAAGAGCAGAAAAGCAAATAAAAACAATATGCGGATGAAGGTAGATTGGGTGGGCTATTTACAGATGGACTATGTACAGCTGCAGTGATCGGTTAGCTGCTCAGATAGCTGATGTTTAAAGTTAGTGATGGTAATATAAGTCTCCAGCTTCAGTGATTTTTGCAGTTCATTACAGTCATTGGCAGCAGAGAACTAGAAGGAAAGGCGGCCAAAGAGGTGTTGGCTTTGGGGATGACCAGTGAGATATACCTGCTGGAGCGCGTGCTACGGGTGGGTGTTGTTATTGTGACCAGTGAGCTGAGATAAGGTGGAGCTTTACCTAGCATAGACTTATAGATGACCTGGAGCCAGTGGGTCTGGCGACGAATATGTAGCGAGGGCCAGCCGACTAGATCATACAGGTCACAGTGGTGGGTGGTATAAGGGGCTTTGGTGACAAAACGGATGGCACTGTTATAGACTGCATCCAGTTTGCTGAGTAGAGCATTGAAAGCTATTTTGTAAATGACATCGCCAAAGTCGAGGCGATGTCATTTAGGATAATCAGTTTTACGAGGGTATGTTTGGCAGCACAAATTAAGGAGGCTTTGTTGCGAAATAGGAAGCTGATTCTAGATTTAATTTTAGATTGGAGATGTTTAATATGAGTCTGGAAGGAGAGTTTACAGTCTAGCCAGACACCTAGGTATTTGTAGTTGTCTACAAATTCTAAGTCAGAACCGTCCAGAGTGGTGATGCTGGTCGGGTGGGCGGGTGCAGACAGCGAAAGGTTGAAAAGCATGCATTTGGTTTTACTGGCGTTTAAGAGCAGTTGGAGGCCACGGAATGAGTGTTGTATGGCATTGAAGCTCGTTTGGAGGTTAGTAAACTTCTCTAGGGTAGGGGGCAGCATTGGAAATTTTGGATGAAAAGCATGCCAAAATTAAACTGCCTGCTACTCTGCCATAAAAGCTATAATATGCATATAACCTGAGAAAAAAATCCAACCAGGAAGTGGGAAATTTAAGGTTTGTAGTTTTTCTACTCTTGCCCTATCGAATACACAGTGTCTATGGGGTCATGTTGCACTTCCTAAGGCTTCCACTAGATGTCAACAGTCTTTAGAAACGTTTGATGCTTCTACAGTGAAGTGGGGCCGAATGAGAGGGGAATGAGTCAGAGGTCTGCCAGCAGCCACGAGCTCAGTCTCGCGCGTTCACGTGAGAGCGACCTGCGTTCCATTCCTTTTCTACAGACAAAGGAATTCTCCGGTTGGAACATTATTGAAGATTTATGTTAAAAACATCCCAAAGATTGATTCTATACATCGTTTGACATGTTTTTATGAACTGTAACGGAAATTTTTGACATTTCGTCTACTCCTAGTGAACATGCTCCGTGACTTTGGATTTGTTTACAAAACGCGCTAACAAAAGTAGCTATTTGGACATAAATTATGAACATTATCGAACAAAACAAACATTTATTGTGGAACTGGGATTCCTGGGAGTCCATTCTGATGAAGATTATCAAAGGTTAGTGAATATTTATAATGTTATTTCTGACTTCTTTTGACTCCAACATGGCGGATACCGATTTGGCTTGATTTGTCGTCTGAGCGCCGTACTCAGCCTATTGCATGGTTTGCTTTTTACATAAAGTTTTTTTGAAATCTGACACAGCGGTTGCATTAAGGAGAAATATATCTTTAATTCTATGAATAACACTTGTATCGTTTATTATGAGTATTTCTGTAAATTGATGTGGCTCTCTGCAAAATAACCGGATGTTTTGGAACTACTGAACATAACATGCCAATGTAAACTCAGATTTTTGTATATGAATATGAACTTTACTGAACAAAACATAGGCTCTCTTCCAGACCACTGACTCAAAGAGGTCTCATGAGCCCCTCCTTTATAGTAGAATCCTCATTCAAGTTTCTAAAGACGGTTGACATCTAGTGGGAGCCGTAGGAAGTGCATCTTTATCCATTTCTCAATGTGTATTCCGTAGGCCAAGCTTTGAAAAACTACAAACCTCAGATTTCCCACTTCCTGGTTGTATTTTTCTCAGGTTTTCGCATGCCATATGAGTTCTGTTATACTCACAGACATCATTCAAACAGTTTCAGAAACTTCATAGTGTTTTCTATACAATACTAATAATAATATGCATATATTAGCATCTGGGACAGAGTAGGAGGCAGTTCACTCTGGGCATGCTATTCATCCAAAAGTGAAAATGCTGCCCCCTATCCCAAAATTAACTTGGTTTTTGAAGACTTTAGAAAGGCAGGGCAAGATGCATATAAGTCTATAACAGTTTGGGTCTAGAGTGTCACCCCATTTGAAGAGGGGGATGACCGCGGTAGCTTTCCAATCTTTAGGGATCTCAGACGATACGAAAGAGAGGTTGAACAGACTGGTAAAAGGGGTTGCAACAATGGCGGGGGATAATGTTAGAAAGAGATGGTCCAGATTGTCTAGCCCAGCTGAATTGTACGGGTCCAGGTTTTGCAGCTTTTTCAGAACATCTGTTATCTGGATTTGGGTGAAGGACAAGCTGGGAGGCTTGGGCAAGCAGCTACGGGAGGTGCAGAGCTGTTAGCCGGGGTTGGGGTAGCCATGAGGAATGCATGGCCCGCTGTAGAGAAATGTTTATTGAAATTCTCGATTATCGTGGATTTACCGGTGGTGACAGTGTTAGCTATCCTCAGTGCAGTGAGCAGCTGGGAGGAGGTGTTCTTATTCTCCATGGACTTTACAGTGTCCCAAAACTTTTTGGAGTTAGAGCTACAGGATGCAAAATTCTGTTTGAAAAAGCTAGCCTTTGCTTTCTTGACTGACTGCGTGTATTGGTTCTTGATATCCCCTCGGTTACAGAAGTCAACAAATGAGAGTGTCTGGGGACAGGCAGGGCCTGGGTTAACCTCCACATCACCCAAGGAACAGAGGAGTAGGATGAGGGTACGGTTAAAGGCTATCAAAACTGGTCGTCTAGTGCGTTGTGGACAGAGAACAAAAGGAGCAGATTTCTGGCCGTGGTAGAATAGATTCAGGGCATAATGTACAGACAGGGGTATGGTGGGGTGCAGCTACAGGTTCAGGTAATCCCAGGCACCGAGTGATGAAAAGCGAGGTTGCATCTCTGGATGGGCTAGTTATGCTGGGTGAGGTCATCACATGTGTGGGAGGTGGGACAAAGGAGGTATCTGAGTGGGACTAGGGGCTCAGCAGTAAACTAAGACAATAATAACGATCCTAAACAACAGTGTTCAAGGTATATTGACATTTGAGAGAGACATAAAGCGAGGCATAAAGCAATCACAGGTGTTGATTGGGAGAGCTAGCTAAGGCAACAACAGGTAAGACAACAACAGCTAATCAGCTAAGACAACAACAACAGGAAAATGGCGATGAATGGGCAGAGAGGGTCAATTAACTACACACAGGGCCTGAGTTGGGGCTGACAAAAAATAAACAAAATATAAACAAAATAAAGTACCGTGATTAATGAACAGTCCAGCAAGTATCAGCTATGTAGCCAAGTGATCATAGGGGCCAGTGAACAGCAATAGATGGAACAGGGAAGCCATGGGGTAGTTGTTACTATGCTAGCAAGTGGGAGACACAGCTTTTAAAGTTAGCAAACCGGGGTAAGTAGAAGTGTCTGCTCCGACGTCCGGTGAAGGCCGGTTGAGGGCATAGCGGATGGAGTTAAGTCGAAGGACCAGTCGTGGTGGTACGGCGGGGAGCCATGTCGACAAAAGGTCCAGACCAGCTGGCGAAAGAGGTAATTGTAGTTGTAGTATTTTATTTTGCTAGCCGGGAAATGCGCCTGGCTCGCGGCTAACTGGTGCTAGCTTTGGGGCAGGGACGTTAGCCACTATAGCCACTCGGTAGCAGTGATGATCCGATGCACATGTCCAGAGCATACGGCAAGGATCCGGCAGAGTGGTGGACTCTAGTCGTGTTGGGGTAGAGTCCAGAAGGCATCGGCTGAGTAGCCGGGTGATCACAGAGTAGGCCTGGAGGTGGGCCTGGCTCAGGGCTAGCTTCGGGGCTGGGTCACTCGGTGGCAGCTAGCTAGCTGTGATGATCAGGAGTAATGGTCCAGGGTTTACGGCAGTAATCCGGCGTTCGCTCTCTGACCAAATCTGGTGTCCTATAGGATGTACTACACCCCTAATGATATAGTAAAGTCTGGATACGTTCTAGGATCTCTGAGGAATACATATGAACGTGATTTGACTGGTTGAAACAACGTTTAGGGTTAGATTCCTTTCTTTGCAAATTGAACCAATTGTGTATACCACATGGACCTTTTTAGGATATGAAAAGGGATTTTATCTAACAAAACAACACTTCATGTTATCTCTGGGACCCTTTGGATGTTAAATCAGAGCAAGATTTCAGAATGTAAGTACACATTTCACCTTCAGGGGTGAAAAAAGTGTTTAGTTGTTAGGAGCTCTCCTCAAACAATAGCATGGCATTTTTTCACTGTAATAGCTACTTTAAATTGGACAGTGCAGTTATTTTACCAAGAATTTAACCTTTCTGATCTCCCCATCCCGGATCCGGGTTCGTGAATACAGACTCAAGCTCATTACCATAACGCAACGTTAACTATTCATGAAAATCGCAAATGAAATGAAATAAATATGCTAGCTCTCAAGCTTAGCCTTTTGTTAACAACACTGTCATCTCAGATTTTCAAAATATGCTTCTCAACCATTGCAAAACAAGCATTTGTGTAACAGTATTGATGGCTAACGTAGCATTTAGCATTAGCATTCAGCTGGCAACATTTACACAAAAAAACAGAAAAGCATTCAAAAAAATCATTTACCTTTGAAGAACTTCAGATGTTTTCAATGAGGAGACTCTCAGATAGCAAATGTTCAGTTTTTCCTGAAAGATTATTTGTTTAGGACAAATCGCTCCGTTTTCTGCGTCACGTTTAGCTATGAAAAAACCCCTGTATCCAGGATTGTGTAAATCTATCAGCAAGCTCATTAGCATAACACAACGTTAACTATTTATGAAAATCGCAAATGAAATGAAATAAATATGCCATCTCTCAAGCTTAGCCTTTTGTAAACAACACTGTCATCTCAGATTTTCAAAATATGCTTCTCAACCATAGGAAAACAATAATTTGTGTAAAAGTAGCTAGCTAGAGTTAGCATTTCGCGTTAGCATTTAGCGTTAGCATTAGCGTTAGCATCCAGCACGCAACATTAACAAAAACATAAAAGCCTTCAAATAAAATCATTTACCTATGAAGAACTTCTGATGTTTTCAATGAGGATACTCTCAGTTAGATAGCAGATGCTCAGTTTTTCCAAAAAGATTCCTTGTGTATTAGAAATAGCTCCGTTTTATACATCACATTTGGCTACCAAAAAAAATCCATAAATTCAGTCCTCAAAACGCAAACTTTTTTCCAAATTAACTCCATAATATCGACTGAAAACATGGCAAACGTTGTTTAGAATCAATCATCAAGGTGTTTTTCACATATCTCTTCATTGATACATCGTTCTTGGACACATGCTTTCTCCCCTGAATCAAATGGTAAAGTAGAAGCAGCTGGCAATTGCGCACCGAATTCGACGCAGGACACCAGGCGGACACTTGGAAAATGTAGTCTCTTATGGTCAATCTTCCAATGATATGCCTACAAATACGTCACAATGCTGCTAAGACCTTGGGCGAACGACAGAAAGTGTAGGCTCATTCGTTGCGCAATCACAGCCATATAAGGAGAGAATGGAAAACAGAGCTTCAGAAATTCTGCTAATTCCTGGGTGATGCATCATCTTGGTTTCGCCTGTAGAATGAGTTCTGGGGCACTTACAGACAAAATCTTTGCAGATTCTGAAACTTCAGAGTGTTTTCTTTCCAAAACTGTCAGAATATGCATAGTCGAGCATCTTTTCGTGACAAAATATCGCGCTTAAAACGGGAACGTTTTTTATCCAAAAATGAAATAGCGCCCCTAGAGCTCTAACAGGTTAAGCTTTCAGCCAATATAAGACACTTTCTCTAAAATCTGCGATCGTGACACAAGGCACTGCATGATTTACAACTGTCCCGTTGACGGGATGCCGATCCCTAAGAAGTACATTAATGTGGATGCTACAATGACTATGGATAGTCTTGAATGAATCGTTAATAGTGATGAGTGAGAAAGTTACAAACGCACAAATATCAGAACACCAAGACGTGCTAACCTCTCACCTTTACAATAAGAGGGAAGCTGAGCATTTTGGGGGGGAATATGATATTGTGAGTCTTTAACTTTGTCACTCATTCATTATTTGGGCTCCCGAGTGGCGCAGGGGTCTAAGACACTGGCCGGTGTAGGCCGTCATTCTTAGTAAGAATTAGTTCTTGACTGACTTGCCTAGTTAAATAAATCTGTAATCATTGTAGCATGTAGAAGTGTTTATAAACATATTATATTCCTATTTACAATAACAGTGACTCCAAAATGACACAATACATTATTTACCTGTCATGTACTGTCATGTTGTCTTGTCTCTGTCCTTTCCCTTCACCCTGTCTCCCTCTGCTGGTCGTGTCAGGTTACCTTTTCTCCCCCGCTTTCCCCCAGCTGTCCCTTGTCTCCTCTAACTACCCATTCACCCCGTTCCCCACCTGTTCCCTTTTTCCCTCTGATTAGGTCCCTATATCTCTCTCTGTTTCTGCTCCTGTCCTTGTCGGATTCTTGTTTGTTTGTTTGTGTCATTCATGCCTGAACCAGACCATCGTCGTGTTCCTGTAACCTTGTCCTGTCCTGTCGGAATCTGCCTGTCCGTCTGAGCCTACGTTTTGTTTTGTAATTAAAGATACTCTGTTTTGTTAATTCGCTTTTGGGTCCTCATTCACGCACCGTAACAGAAGAATCCGACCAAGAATGGACCCAGCGACTTCGGATCCTCTCCACTCAGCCGTCGAGATCCAGGGAGCGATGCTAGGCAGACACGAGCAGGAATTGTCTGCTGCTCGACATGCCGTTGAGACCCTGGCCACCCAAGTCTCCAACCTCACAGAACAGGTTCACCATCTCCGCCTCGATCCACCGGCCACTTCCAGGGCTTTCGAATCTCCGGAGCCCAGAATCAATAACCCGCCGTGTTACTCTGGGGAGCCCACTGAATGCCGCTCGTTCCTCACCCAGTGTGATATTGTGTTTTCTCTCCAGCCCAACACTTACGCCAGGAGCACTGCTCGTGTCGCCTACGTCATATCTCTCCTTACTGGACGGGCTCGTGAGTGGGGCACGGCAATCTGGGAGGCAAGGGCTGAGTGTACTAACCAGTATCAGGACTTTAAGGAGGAGATGATACGGGTTTTTGATCGATCTGTTTTTGGGGAGGAGGCTTCCAGGGCCCTGTCTTCCCTATGTCAAGGCAATCGATCCATAACAGACTACTCTATTGAGTTTCGCACTCTTGCTGCCTCCAGTGGCTGGAACGAGCCGGCTTTGCTCGCTCGTCTTCTGGAGGGTCTCCGCGCAGAGGTAAAGGATGAGATTCTCTCCCGGGAGGTTCCTTCCAGCGTGGATTCCTTGATTGAACTCGCTATTCGCATTGAGCGACGGGTTGATCTTCGTCACCGAGCTCGTGGAAAGGAGCTCGCGTTCTCCGTTGCCCCCCTCTCCGCATCACTACCATCTTCCTCTGCCGGCTCGGGAGCTGAGCCTATGCAGCTGGGAGGTATCCGCATCTCGACTAAGGAGAGGGAACGGAGAATCACCAACCGCCTCTGTCTCTATTGCGGTTCTGCTGGTCATTTTGTCACTTCATGTCCAGTAAAAGCCAGAGCTCATCAGTAAGCGGAGGGCTACTGGTGAGCGCTACTACTCCTGTCTCTCCTTCAAGATCCTGCACTACCTTGTCGGTCCATCTACGCTGGACCGGTTCGTCAGCTTCCTGCAGTGCCTTAATAGACTCTGGGGCGGAGGGCTGTTTTATGGACGAGACCTGGGCTCGGGAACATGACATTCCTCTCAGACAGTTAAGGGAGTCCACGGCCTTGTTCGCCCTGGATGGTAGTCCTCTCCCCAGGATTCAGCGTGAGACGCTACCTTTAACCCTCACTGTTTCTGGTAATCATAGCGAAACCATTTCTTTTTTGATTTTTCGTTCACCTTTTACACCTGTTGTTTTGGGCCATCCCTGGCTAGTTTGTCATAATCCTTCCATTAATTGGTCTAGTAATTCTATCCTCTCCTGGAACGTCTCTTGTCATGTGAAATGTTTAATGTCTGCTATCCCTCCTGTTTCCTCTGTTTCTTCTTCACAGGAGGAGCCTGGTGATTTGACAGGGGTGCCGGAGGAATATCACGATCTGCGCACGGTGTTCAGTCGGTCCAGGGCCACCTCTCTTCCTCCACACCGGTCGTATGATTGTAGTATTGATCTCCTTCCGGGAACCACTCCCCCCCGGGGTAGACTATACTCTCTGTCGGCTCCCGAACGTAAGGCTCTCGAGGATTATTTGTCTGTAGCTCTTGACGCCGGTACCATAGTCCCCTCCTCCTCTCCCGCCGGAGCGGGGTTTTTTTTTGTCAAGAAGAAGGACGGGTCTCTGCGCCCCTGCATAGATTATCGAGGGCTGAATGACATAACAGTTAAGAATCGTTATCCGCTTCCTCTTATGTCTTCAGCCTTCGAGATCCTGCAGGGAGCCAGGTTTTTCACTAAGTTGGACCTTCGTAACGCTTACCATCTCGTGCGCATCAGGGAGGGGGACGAGTGGAAGACGGCGTTTAACACTCCGTTAGGGCACTTTGAATACCGGGTTCTTCCTTTCGGCCTCGCTAACGCTCCAGCTGTCTTTCAGGCATTAGTCAATGATGTCCTGAGAGACATGCTGAACATCTTTGTTTTCGTTTACCTTGACGATATCCTGATTTTTTCACCGTCACTCCAGATTCATCTTCAGCACGTTCGACGTGTCCTCCAGCGCCTTTTAGAGAATTGTCTTTTTGTGAAGGCTGAGAAGTGCACTTTTCATGCCTCCTCCGTCACATTTCTCGGTTCTGTTATTTCCGCTGAAGGCATTAAGATGGATCCCGCTAAGGTCCAAGCTGTCATTGATTGGCCCGCTCCTAAGTCACGCGTCGAGCTGCAGCGCTTTCTCGGCTTCGCGAACTTCTATCGTCGTTTCATCCGAAATTTCGGTCAGGTGGCAGCTCCTCTCACAGCCCTTACTTCTGTCAAGACGTGCTTTAAGTGGTCCGTTTCCGCCCAGGGAGCTTTTGATCTCCTCAAGAATCGTTTTACATCCGCTCCTATCCTTGTTACACCTGACGTCTCTAGACAGTTCGTTGTCGAGGTTGACGCGTCAGAGGTGGGCGTGGGAGCCATTCTTTCTCAGCGCTCCCTCTCTGACGACAAGGTCCACCCATGCGCGTATTTTTCTCATCGCCTGTCCCCGTCGGAACGTAACTATGATGTGGGAAACCGCGAACTGCTCGCCATCCGGTTAGCCCTAGGCGAATGGCGACAGTGGTTGGAGGGGGCGACCGTTCCTTTTGTCGTTTGGACTGACCATAGGAACCTTGAGTACATCCGTTCTGCCAAACGACTTAATGCGCGTCAGGCGCGTTGGGCGCTGTTTTTCGCTCGTTTCGAGTTCGTGATTTCTTATCGTCCGGGCTCTAAGAACACCAAGCCTGATGCTTTATCTCGTCTCTTCAGTTCTTCAGTAGCCTCCACTGACCCCGAGGGGATTCTCCCTGAGGGGCGTGTTGTCGGGTTGACTGTCTGGGGAATTGAGAGGCAGGTAAAGCAAGCGCTCACTCACACTCCGTCGCCGCGCGCTTGTCCTAGGAACCTTCTTTTCGTTCCCGTTCCTACTCGTCTGGCCGTTCTTCAGTGGGCTCACTCTGCCAAGTTAGCCGGCCACCCTGGCGTTCGGGGTACGCTTGCTTCCATTCGCCAGCGTTTTTGGTGGCCCACCCGGGAGCATGACACGCGTCGTTTCGTGGCTGCTTGTTCGGTCTGCGCGCAGACTAAGTCCGGGAAACTCCCCTCCTGCCGGCCGTCTCAGGCCGCTTCCCATTCCCTCTCGACCGTGGTCTCACATCGCCTTAGATTTTGTCACCGGACTGCCTTCGTCAGCGGGGAAGACTGTTATTCTTACGGTTGTCGATAGGTTCTCTAAGGCGGCTCATTTCATTCCCCTTGCTAAGCTTCCTTCTGCTAAAGAGACGGCACAAATCATCATCGAGAATGTTTTCAGAATTCATGGCCTTCCGTCAGACGTCGTTTCGGACAGAGGTCCGCAATTCACGTCTCAATTTTGGAGGGAGTTTTGCCGTTTGATTGGGGCTTCCGTCAGTCTCTCTTCCGGCTTTCACCCCCAGTCTAACGGTCAAGCAGAACGGGCCAATCAGACTATTGGTCGCATCTTACGCAGTCTTTCTTTTCGCAACCCTGCGTCTTGGTCAGAACAGCTCCCCTGGGCAGAATACGCCCACAACTCGCTTCCTTCGTCTGCAACCGGGCTATCTCCTTTTCAGAGTAGCCTCGGGTACCAGCCTCCGCTGTTCTCATCTCAGTTCGCCGAGTCCAGCGTCCCCTCCGCTCAGGCTTTTGTCCAACGTTGCGAGCGCACCTGGAAGAGGGTCAGGTCTGCACTTTGCCGTTATAGGACGCAGACTGTGAGGGCTGCTAATAAGCGTAGAACTAAGAGTCCTAGATATTGTCGCGGTCAGAGAGTTTGGCTCTCCACTCAGAACCTTCCCCTTAAGACGGCGTCTCGCAAGTTGACCCCGCGGTTCATTGGTCCGTTCCGTATTTCTCGGGTCATTAATCCTGTCGCAGTTCGACTTCTTCTTCCGCGATACCTTCGTCGCGTCCACCCGGTCTTCCATGTCTCTTGTGTTAAGCCCGTTCTTCGCGCCCCCGCTCGTCTTCCCCCCCCCCCCCCCCCATCCTTGTCGAGGGCGCACCCATCTACAGGGTCCGCAGGATTTTGGACATGCGTCCTCGGGGCCGTGGTCACCAGTACCTTGTTGATTGGGAGGGGTACGGTCCGGAGGAGAGGAGTTGGGTTCCCTCTCGGGACGTGCTGGACCGTGCGCTGATCGAGGATTTCCTCCGTTGCCGCCAGGTTTCCTCCTCGAGTGCGCCAGGAGGCGCTCGGTGAGTGGGGGGGTACTGTCATGTACTGTCATGTTGTCTTGTCTCTGTCCTTTCCCTTCACCCTGTCTCCCTCTGCTGGTCGTGTCAGGTTACCTTTTCTCCCCCGCTTTCCCCCAGCTGTCCCTTGTCTCCTCTAACTACCCATTCACCCCGTTCCCCACCTGTTCCCTTTTTCCCTCTGATTAGGTCCCTATATCTCTCTCTGTTTCTGCTCCTGTCCTTGTCGGATTCTTGTTTGTTTGTTTGTGTCATTCATGCCTGAACCAGACCATCGTCGTGTTCCTGTAACCTTGTCCTGTCCTGTCGGAATCTGCCTGTCCGTCTGAGCCTACGTTTTGTTTTGTAATTAAAGATACTCTGTTTTGTTAATTCGCTTTTGGGTCCTCATTCACGCACCGTAACATTACCATTAATTTCTATTGGGCACAAAATAATCTGAAACAGAACCAAAACAAACACCAAATCTATCCAACAAGTTTGTAGAGTCATACGATTTCTGTAATCATTGAGTGCTACGAATATGGAACCAAATGCTAAACTTTTAACTACTTGAATACACATATAAGTGAATTAGTTCCAATATTTTTTCCCCCTAAAATGGAGGGGACTATGTCCAAAAAGTGTGGTAATTTCTAAACGGTTCACCTGATATGGATGACAACACCTAAAATTAAAGCTGATAGTCTGCACTTTAACCTCATAGTCATTGTACCATTTCAAACACAAAGGGCTGGAGTACAGAGCCAAAACAACAACAACAAATGTCACTATCCCAATTCTTTTGAAGCTCATTGTGTAGCGTTTTGGATTGAAACTAAATGGTTCATTGCTTTTTCAACCAAAAAATGCTGTTTGCTGTTTTTACATTCTGTTTCAATGAGTCCAACTAGCCAGTTTGGGATGGTAATCTATAGGCATACTTTTGGAATACAGATAACTACAGTCAGTAAATGTCTTATTTATCTGTATTCAGAGTTTTTCCTCTTCTATCAGGGATAACATGAGTGGAAATAGAAACCACCAAAAAAGGATCGGTGAGGGGAGAGAGGCAGAGCTGGGTCAGCATGAGTTATCTGATAGCACAGTGTGTGTGTGTGTGTGTGTGTGTGTGTGTGTGTGTGTGTGTGTGTGTGTGTGTGTGTGTGTGTGTGTGTGTGTGTGTGTGTGTGTGTGTGTGTGTGTGTGTGTGTCTGTGTGCCTGCTCTTGTGTGTTTCCGAGAGCATTAGATCGTGCGCGTGTGTTTTATTAAGTGACAGACTAATAAAAAATCCCAGAACAATGTGTGGGAAGACAGACACTGGTCTAAAAGGCCCATTCATCCTGAGTCATGTTTCACTGGGACTGCAGTGTCAGACTAAGAGAGAAACAACACAGACTAATATCCTTCATATGCCCTAGCAGACACATACACACACACACACACACACACACACTCACACACACACATACAAACACACACACGTGGAAGGGGACAAACGCACACACTCATAGCTACAAACACACACAAGCACACACACACACACACACACACACACACACACACACACACACACACACACACACACACATACAAACACACGCACGTGGAAGGGGACAAACGCACACACTCATAGCTACAAACACACACAAGCACACACACACACAAGTAGGAAAACAACATACTGGTGGTCCTGGTTGCCTCTCCCAGTTCCTGATCAAAGTAAGACCTCGTCTTCTCATAGCTGCTCCTGCCCTCCTTATTGCTGTTGGATGGAAATAACTAGGAAAATATATGCGTAAACCTCTGTTGACATGGCGCCTCATTTGATGTGGATGATTGAAATACGGAGTTACACAACTCTTTTCTGCTTTAGAAGAAAAACACATCCGACTCATTAGAACAGCTCTGTTTCTCATAATGACAAAATATGAACTTGTCCGGTCAAAAAGTTGTGTGGACCTGATTTTGAATGAGTTCAAGGGGTACTCTGACCATGAAAAGGAATAACCCAAGAAACCAGGGATGGAAAAATAATTTAGTTCATTTAATTCATGCTTGAAAAAATGCCAAAGGTAACAACGCAGGGTGTTTTAAACCTGAGGAGAGGTGGCACATCAAAACACAAGCTTTGTTTCAGCTGTTTAGCTGGATGACTGTCCATTTTCCATGCTAGTCAAAAAGGAGGTGTGTGGTGTGATATGATAGCTTAGCCTTACTTTGCTCAAGGCCAGGTCTGTGTGTCATGTGAATATTTTAAAATGGATGGGCTGCTGTTTCTGTCTGCTGGGAGGGTGGTAGGCAGGGTGAGGGGGTCAATGTTTTCTCTCTCTGGCTAGGAAAAGGCAGAGTGGTAATCACCTAGCTACCCAGGCCTCCATTAGGCTACTGACAGAGCAATACACACACACACACACACACACACACACACACACACACACACACACACACACACACACACACACACACACACACACACACACACACACACACACACACACACACACACACACACACGTGCACACATACGCACACTCCACCCCCCACAGGGTTAAGAGATCCGCCTAGCAGGCAGCAGTGTCACGGCCAGGTCGTCAACTGAGCCTGCTAATGCAATCTGAACGCAACCGACAGATTGAAACCAGAGGAGGGCAGGTAGCAAAGCTTGGATGAGCATGTTCAGGCATTTCCATTAGAAGCCTCGGGGCAAGTGGACAACCAAACGTCTAGGCTTGCACAATCTTCACAAAGTTTATCTTGGACGTGTGCTAAACCCCAACATATCCAGACTAAATCCGTGATGCATGATATGGAAGGGAATGAAATGGATGTTGCAACAGCAACATGAATAATGGCTGATGCTTCAGTGTTTATTTTAGAGTGGAAGAGGCACTAATGCATGAAGGGGGAGTCACTTGTCAGTGGTCAGAGATGTGATGCCTGTTAAATGAGTTCACTGTGACTATGGCTAGATGGAGCAGAATATAAAGAGAGAGAGAGAGAACAGTGAAGGTGTAAACTTAGCAGTAGAAAACCTAAACAGTATATTTGACCTCTCAGCTTCCTTAACAAATCATAACATATCAAGCAGAAAACCGAAGAAAATTAACAACAATGACAAATAGTTTGATGAAGAATGCAAAAACCTCAGAAAGAAATGGAGAAACCTTTCCAACCAAAAACTTAGAGACCCAGAAAACCTGAGTCAACACCTTCACTATGGTAAAATCACTAAAACAATACAACAATACACTACAGAAAAAGAAGGAACAGTCAGAAACAAGCTCAACATCATTGAACTATCGATAGACTCTAATTAGCCACTTCTGGTAAAATTGGAAAACACTAAACAAACAAGAACACAAAGAGTTATCCATCCAAAACAGAGATGTATGGATAAACCACTTCTCCAATCCGTTTGGCCCTATAACAAAGAACAAACAGCAAAAACATATACATGATCAAATACAAATCTTAGAATCAGCTATTAAAGACTACCAGAGCTCACTGGATTCTCCAATTACATTGAATGAACTACAGGACAAAATACAAAACCTCCAACTCAAAAATATCAAGTATGAAGGTAAGACCCAGATACCATGTCAAATAAACAATAGTTTAATATTCCAACAAAAAAGGCCTGTGTTGTTGATGGTATACTCAATGAAATTATAAAATATGCAGATAACAAATTGGCTATACTTAAACTATTTGACAGCATCCTAATCTCTGGCATCTTCCCCAATATTTGTACCCAAGAACTGATCACCCCAATCAACAAAAGTGGAGACAAATTTGACCTCAATAACTGTGGTGGGATATGCGTCGACAGCAAACTTGGGAGAATCTTCTGCAATATCATTAACAGCAGACTTGTACATTTCCTCAGTGAAAACAATGTACTGAGCAAATGTCAAATTGACTTTTTACCAAATTACCGTACAACAGACCATGTATTCACCCTGCACACCCTAATTGACAGACAAACAAACTAAAACAAAGGAAAAGTCTTCTCATGCTTTATTTATTTAAAAAAAGCTTGTGACTCAATTTGGCTTCAGGGTCTGCTATACAAAGTGATGGAATGGGTGTTGGGGAAAAAACATGCAACATTTTAAAATCCATGTACACAATTGGCAAATAACGTGATTAAATTAGCAAAAAACACACACAATTCTATCCACAGGGCCGTGGGGTGAGACAGGGATGCAGCTTAAGCCCCACTGTCTTCAACATGTATATCAACGGCACTAGAACAGTCTGCAGCACCCGGCCTCACCCCACTAGAATCTGAAGTTAAATATCTACTGTTTGCTAATGATCTGGTGCTTCTGTCCCCAACCAAGGAGGGCACCTAGATCTTCTGTACAGATTCTGTCAGACCTGGGCCCTGAGAGTAAATCTCAGTAAGTCAAAAATGATGGTGTTCCAAATCATACAAATACAAATTAAATCTAGACACCGTTGCCCTAGAGCACACAAAAAACTATACATGCCTCAGCCTAAACATCAGTGCCACAGGTACAATGGTTCCTCCTTTAAAAGTTGTGTCATACTGCGGCACACCCTGCATGCTGCTGTAGAATTCTGTGGCACATCATTTCATTCTCAGCCATTTCTTCTGTTACTGCAAGTTATATCCAGAGGGCATCTTTGAGAAGCATTTGATAGTATTCCGTATTGGCATTACCAGATCATTTAAAACCTTTTTTGTAATAACATAGTATATAACATAGTATATATGACACCGTGGTTGGATTAACAAGAAGTTAATGTTTAAACCGGTGCATAACACTTGTATGTTTAATGATTTTTTATAATGAGTATTTCTGTTTTTGAATTTGGTGCTCTGCAATTTCACTGGATGTTGGCCAGGTGGGACGGTAGTGTCCCACACCCCCTAGAGAGGTTATTGGCATCTGCTTGAAAACCTGGCGACAGTACACGAAAACCTTTAGCAAATTTACCAAACTAACTCAACTCTTTCCAGATTTGATCATCCATAATAAACCCATGCAAATTCGCAACTACCACCCTAGTTGAAGGAGTCAAAAGAGGAGAAATCGGCACCAACACATACCTTACAAATATTCCACTAGCAATCAGCCTATTCATCAAATGTACTCTTTTCAGAAACACAACCACAGCTACGTTCATTCTGGATGCGGAATGTATAAATTCAGCTCCTACCTGTTCACCAATCGTGAGCAGAAACTCCTGCACCTTAACTCCAATCTCAGGAACACACCTGAATGCATGCAGTAAGGCGCACACTACACCGTCCATTTGGTTAATTTTCTATTTCCCTTGCTTTGGCAATGTCATTTTTTATATTTTTTTTTAATTTTTATTTAACCATTATTTAACTAGGCAAGACAGGTAATAACAAATTCTTGTTCACAATGACGGCCTACCTCGGCCAAACCCGGATGACACTGAGCCAATTGTGCACCACCCTATGGAACTCCCAATCACAGCCGGTTGATATACAGCCTGGAATCGAACCAGGGTCTGTAGTGATGCCTCTAGTACTGAGGTGCACTGCCTTAGACCGCTGCGCCACTCTGGGAAACAAACTCAGCAAAAAAGAAACGTCCTCTCTCTGTCAACTGCGTTTATTTTCAGCAAACTTAACATGTGTAAATATTTGTATGAACATAACAAGATGCAACAACTGAGACATAAACTGAACAACTTCCACAGACATGTGACTAACAGAAATTGAATAATGTGTTCCTGAACAAAGGGGGGGTCAAAATCAAAAGTAACAGTCAGTATCTGCTGTGGCCACCAGCTGCATTAAGCACTACAGTGCATCTCCTCATGGACTGCACCAGATTTGCCAGTTCTTGCTGCAAGATGTTAACCCACTCTTCCACCAAGGCACCTGCAAGTTCACAGACATTTCTGGGGGTAATGGCCCTAGCCCTCACCCTCTGATCCAACAGGTCCCAGACGTGCTCAATGGGATTGAGATCCGGGCTCTTTGCTGGTCATGGAAGAACACTGACATTCCTGTCTTGCAGGAAATCACACACAGAACGAGCAGTATGGCTGGTGCTATTGTCATGCTGGAGAGTCATGTCAGGATGAGCCTGCAGGAAGAGTACCACATGAGCGAGAAGGATGTCTTCCCTGTAATGCACAGCATTGAGATTGCCTGCAATCTATGATACACCGCCCCAGACCATGACGGACCCTCCACCTCCAAATCAATCTCGTTCCAGAGTAAGGCCTCGGTGTAACGCTCATTCCTTCGACAATAAAGGCAAATCCAACCATCACCCCTAGTGAGACAAAACTGCGACTCGTCAGTGAAGCACACT
Organism: Oncorhynchus mykiss; assembly: GCF_013265735.2. NCBI lineage: Eukaryota > Metazoa > Chordata > Actinopteri > Salmoniformes > Salmonidae > Oncorhynchus > Oncorhynchus mykiss. The sequence goes on from NC_048568.1 coordinate 32,502,015, forward strand.
TTTTGCAAGTCCTGTCTGGTCCAGCAACGGTGGGTTTGTGCCCATAGGCAACGTTATTGCCAGTGATGTCTGGTGAGGACCTGCCTTTACAACAGGCCTACAAGCCCTCAGTCCAGCCTCTCTCAGCCTATTGTGGACACTATGAGCACTGATGGAGGGATTGTGCGTTCCTCGTGTAACTCGGGCAGTTGTTGTTGCCATCCTGTATCTGTCCCGCAGGAGTGATGTTCGGATGTACCGATCTTGTGCAGGTGGTCTTCCACTGCGAGGACGATCGGCTGTCCGTCCTGTCTCCCTGTAGCGCTGTCTTTGGTGTCTCACAGTATGGACATTGCAATTTATTGCCCTGGCCACATCTGCAGTCCTCATGCCTCATTGCAGCATGCCTAGGGCATGTTCACGCAGATGAGCAGGGACCCTGGGCATCTTTCTTTTGGTGTTTTTCAGAGTCAGTAGAAAGGCCTCTTTAGTGTCCTAAGTTTTCAT
>NC_048568.1:32507500-32570000 GCF_013265735.2 Oncorhynchus mykiss
TATAACAATTGAAATGCTAATCCTTTGCACATGAACGCTCACTCATTCGGGAATAATTGCAATCTATATATATATTTACGCTCAGTGTGTTGTCGTGATCTCTGTTGGAATAGTCCTTCTTTCTGTTGGAAGTTCATCCGCCCGTCTTTCATGGTTAGAATGGATAGTTCAGAGTCCCATTCAGAAGTGTTGTTATAGAGTAGATGTGTCAGCTGTTGTCGGCATTTGCATTCAATGGTATAGAATTCCTAGCTGCAGACTAGCAATTAGCATCAAAGATTTGCTCTTATTCTGTCGGTATTGATAGTTTCAGAGTTTCAACAACCATTACCACCTTAGCTTATACTCAGGTTTATGGTCTTTACTCAAACCTTACTCAAAGCTCCATCTGTGATCGAGGTACTGGTCTAAAGGGAAATTCCCAAAGGGGGGGGTTATATCCAGAAAAGTAGGAAAGGGCTGTCCCATGAGGCCAGATCGATGTCTGTGCTCATTGGGCGGGCCTATGACTTAGTTAAACTCCAAAGGGAATTGGAGTTTCCTTAATTAAACAGTTTGAAATCACATTACATAATTTCACAAATAGTATCATCTTTACTTATTAATTTTATACAACAGTTAGATGCAAGCCTTACAACTGAGACTCTTGTATAAACAGAGTTATGGTAATGTGTGTCAGGTGCGTGAATGAGGACCCAAAAGCGAATTAACAAACAGAGTTTCTTTAATGATGAACACACGTGGGCTCAGATGGACAGGTAGATTCCGACAGGACAGGACAAGGTTGCAGCAAACACGATGATAGTCTGGTTCAGGCATGAGACACACAAACAAGAATCCGACAAAGACAGGAGCAGAAACAGAGAGAGATATAGGGACCTAATCAGAGGGAAAAAGGGAACAGGTGGGAAAAGGGGTGAATGAGGTAGTCAGAGAAGACAAGGAACAGCTGGGGGAAAGAGGGACAGAAACGGTAACCTAGTACGACCAGCAGAGGGAGACAGGGTGAAAGGAAAGGACAGAAAGACACAACATGACAATACATGACAGTACCCCCCCACTCACCGAGCGCCTCCTGGCGCACTCGAGGAGGAAACCTGGCGGCAACGGAGGAAATCCTCGATCAGCGCACGGTCCAGCACGTCCCGAGAGGGAACCCAACTCCTCTCCTCAGGACCGTACCCCTCCCAATCTACGAGGTACTGGTGACCACGGCCCCGAGGACGCATGTCCAAAATCCTACGGACCCTGTAGATGGGTGCGCCCTCGACAAGGATGGGGGGGGGGGGGGGGAAGACGAGCGGGGGCGCGAAGAACGGGCTTGATACAGGAGACATGGAAGACCGGGTGGACGCGACGAAGGTATCGCGGAAGAAGAAGTCGAACTGCGACAGGATTAATGAAGGTTCTGAGTGGAGAGCCAAACTCTCTGACCGCGACAATATCTAGGACTCTTAGTTCTACGCTTATTAGCAGCCCTCACAGTCTGCGTCCTATAACGGCAAAGTGCAGACCTGATCCTCTTCCAGGTGCGCTCGCAACGTTGGACAAAAGCCTGAGCGGAGGGGACGCTGGACTCGGCGAACTGAGATGAGAACAGCGGAGGCTGGTACCCGAGGCTACTCTGAAAAGGAGATAGCCCGGTCGCAGACGAAGGAAGCGAGTTGTGGGCGTATTCTGCCCAGGGGAGCTGTTCTGACCAAGACGCAGGGTTGCGAAAAGAAAGACTGCGTAAGATGCGACCAATAGTCTGATTGGCCCGTTCTGCTTGACCGTTAGACTGGGGGTGAAAGCCGGAAGAGAGACTGACGGAAGCCCCAATCAAACGGCAAAACTCCCTCCAAAATTGAGACGTGAATTGCGGACCTCTGTCCGAAACGACGTCTGACGGAAGGCCATGAATTCTGAAAACATTCTCGATGATGATTTGTGCCGTCTCTTTAGCAGAAGGAAGCTTAGCAAGGGGAATGAAATGAGCCGCCTTAGAGAACCTATCGACAACCGTAAGAATAACAGTCTTCCCCGCTGACGAAGGCAGTCCGGTGACAAAATCTAAGGCGATGTGAGACCACGGTCGAGAGGGAATGGGAAGCGGCCTGAGACGGCCGGCAGGAGGGGAGTTACCGGACTTAGTCTGCGCGCAGACCGAACAAGCAGCCACGAAACGACGCGTGTCATGCTCCCGGGTGGGCCACCAAAAACGCTGGCGAATGGAAGCAAGCGTACCCCGAACGCCAGGGTGGCCGGCTAACTTGGCAGAGTGAGCCCACTGAAGAACGGCCAGACGAGTAGGAACGGGAACGAAAAGAAGGTTCCTAGGACAAGCGCGCGGCGATGGAGTGTGAGTGAGCGCTTGCTTTACCTGCCTCTCAATTCCCCAGACAGTCAACCCGACAACACGCCCCTCAGGGAGAATCCCCTCGGGGTCAGTGGAGGCTACTGAAGAACTGAAGAGACGAGATAAAGCATCAGGCTTGGTGTTCTTAGAGCCCGGACGATAAGAAATCACGAACTCGAAACGAGCGAAAAACAGCGCCCAACGCGCCTGACGTCGTTTGGCAGAACGGATGTACTCAAGGTTCCTATGGTCAGTCCAAACGACAAAAGGAACGGTCGCCCCCTCCAACCACTGTCGCCATTCGCCTAGGGCTAACCGGATGGCGAGCAGTTCGCGGTTTCCCACATCATAGTTACGTTCCGACGGCGACAGGCGATGAGAAAAATACGCGCATGGGTGGACCTTGTCGTCAGAGAGGGAGCGCTGAGAAAGAATGGCTCCCACGCCCACCTCTGACGCGTCAACCTCGACAACGAACTGTCTAGAGACGTCAGGTGTAACAAGGATAGGAGCGGATGTAAAACGATTCTTGAGGAGATCAAAAGCTCCCTGGGCGGAAACGGACCACTTAAAGCACGTCTTGACAGAAGTAAGGGCTGTGAGAGGAGCTGCCACCTGACCGAAATTACGGATGAAACGACGATAGAAGTTCGCGAAGCCGAGAAAGCGCTGCAGCTCGACGCGTGACTTAGGGGCGGGCCAATCAATGACAGCTTGGACCTTAGCGGGATCCATCTTAATGCCTTCAGCGGAAATAACAGAACCGAGAAATGTGACGGAGGAGGCATGAAAAGTGCACTTCTCAGCCTTCACAAAAAGACAATTCTCTAAAAGGCGCTGGAGGACACGTCGAACGTGCTGAACATGAATCTGGAGTGACGGTGAAAAAATCAGGATATCGTCAAGGTAAACGAAAACAAAGATGTTCAGCATGTCTCTCAGGACATCATTGACTAATGCCTGAAAGACAGCTGGAGCGTTAGCGAGGCCGAAAGGAAGAACCCGGTATTCAAAGTACCCTAAAGGAGTGTTAAACGCCGTCTTCCACTCGTCCCCCTCCCTGATGCGCACGAGATGGTAAGCGTTACGAAGGTCCAACTTAGTGAAAAACCTGGCTCCCTGCAGGATCTCGAAGGCTGAAGACATAAGAGGAAGCGGATAACGATTCTTCACTGTTATGTCATTCAGCCCTCGATAATCTATGCAGGGGCGCAGAGACCCGTCCTTCTTCTTGACAAAAAAAAACCCCGCTCCGGCGGGAGAGGAGGAGGGGACTATGGTACCGGCGTCAAGAGCTACAGACAAATAATCCTCGAGAGCCTTACGTTCGGGAGCCGACAGAGAGTATAGTCTACCCCGGGGGGGAGTGGTTCCCGGAAGGAGATCAATACTACAATCATACGACCGGTGTGGAGGAAGAGAGGTGGCCCTGGACCGACTGAACACCGTGCGCAGATCGTGATATTCCTCCGGCACCCCTGTCAAATCACCAGGCTCCTCCTGTGAAGAAGAGACAGAGGAAACAGGAGGGATAGCAGACATTAAACATTTCACATGACAAGAGACGTTCCAGGAGAGGATAGAATTACTAGACCAATTAATGGAAGGATTATGACAAACTAGCCAGGGATGGCCCAAAACAACAGGTGTAAAAGGTGAACGAAAAATTAAAAAAGAAATGGTTTCGCTATGATTACCAGAAACAGTGAGGGTTAAAGGTAGCGTCTCACGCTGAATCCTGGGGAGAGGACTACCATCCAGGGCGAACAAGGCCGTGGACTCCCTTAACTGTCTGAGAGGAATGTCATGTTCCCGAGCCCAGGTCTCGTCCATAAAACAGCCCTCCGCCCCAGAGTCTATTAAGGCACTGCAGGAAGCTGACGAACCGGTCCAGCGTAGATGGACCGACAAGGTAGTGCAGGATCTTGAAGGAGAGACAGGAGTAGTAGCGCTCACCAGTAGCCCTCCGCTTACTGATGAGCTCTGGCTTTTACTGGACATGAAGTGACAAAATGACCAGCAGAACCGCAATAGAGACAGAGGCGGTTGGTGATTCTCCGTTCCCTCTCCTTAGTCGAGATGCGGATACCTCCCAGCTGCATAGGCTCAGCTCCCGAGCCGGCAGAGGAAGATGGTAGTGATGCGGAGAGGGGGGCAACGGAGAACGCGAGCTCCTTTCCACGAGCTCGGTGACGAAGATCAACCCGTCGCTCAATGCGAATAGCGAGTTCAATCAAGGAATCCACGCTGGAAGGAACCTCCCGGGAGAGAATCTCATCCTTTACCTCTGCGCGGAGACCCTCCAGAAGACGAGCGAGCAAAGCCGGCTCGTTCCAGCCACTGGAGGCAGCAAGAGTGCGAAACTCAATAGAGTAGTCTGTTATGGATCGATTGCCTTGACATAGGGAAGACAGGGCCCTGGAAGCCTCCTCCCCAAAAACAGATCGATCAAAAACCCGTATCATCTCCTCCTTAAAGTCCTGATACTGGTTAGTACACTCAGCCCTTGCCTCCCAGATTGCCGTGCCCCACTCACGAGCCCGTCCAGTAAGGAGAGATATGACGTAGGCGACACGAGCAGTGCTCCTGGCGTAAGTGTTGGGCTGGAGAGAAAACACAATATCACACTGGGTGAGGAACGAGCGGCATTCAGTGGGCTCCCCAGAGTAACACGGCGGGTTATTGATTCTGGGCTCCGGAGATTCGAAAGCCCTGGAAGTGGCCGGTGGATCGAGGCGGAGATGGTGAACCTGTTCTGTGAGGTTGGAGACTTGGGTGGCCAGGGTCTCAACGGCATGTCGAGCAGCAGACAATTCCTGCTCGTGTCTGCCTAGCATCGCTCCCTGGATCTCGACGGCTGAGTGGAGAGGATCCGAAGTCGCTGGGTCCATTCTTGGTCGGATTCTTCTGTCAGGTGCGTGAATGAGGACCCAAAAGCGAATTAACAAACATAGTTTCTTTAATGATGAACACACGTGGGCTCAGATGGACAGGTAGATTCCGACAGGACAGGACAAGGTTGCAGCAAACACGATGATAGTCTGGTTCAGGCATGAGACACACAAACAAGAATCCGACAAAGACAGGAGCAGAAACAGAGAGAGATATAGGGACCTAATCAGAGGGAAAAAGGGAACCGGTGGGAAAAGGGGTGAATGAGGTAGTCAGAGAAGACAAGGAACAGCTGGGGGAAAGAGGGACAGAAACGGTAACCTAGTACGACCAGCAGAGGGAGACAGGGTGAAAGGAAAGGACAGAAAGACACAACATGACAATACATGACAATGTGGCTGTATTGTCTCTCATGAGTTTCACAAACACTAAACGAAATGGACCGTCATAGCAGAGCCTGGGTGTAGGGGGAAGAGAGAGAGGTGGAGAGAGAGAGAGAGAGAGAGAGAGAGAGAGAGAGAGAGAGAGAGAGAGAGAGAGAGAGAGAGAGAGAGAGAGAGAGATGGTGCAGAGAGAGGGGGATGGTACTCGCTATCCCCAAAGAGGGCCACGTCATGACACTGTATATCGTTCATTTGTATTATATAAATTTCTGTAAATGTTACAGAATGAGCCTTTGACTTACATTTTAATTTGAATCCCCCTTATATAAACAACTGTATCTCTAGAGTTGTTCAAGTACTTGTATGGTAGGACAGTTTTACTGTAGATATACTACAGCAGCTGGCTGTGATTAACAAACAAAAAAGGAGAAGGTTTACAAAGAGACTTTTCTGACATTGTGACAATCTAGACAGACATACAATTGAAGTCGGAAGTTTACATACACCTTAGCCAAAAACAATTAAACTTTTTCACAATTCCTGACAATTAAACCTAGTAAAGAATTCCCTGTCTTAGGTCAGTTAGGATCACAACTTTATTTTAAGAATGTGAAATGTCATAATAATAGTAGAGAGAATGATTTATTTCAGCTTTTATTTCTATCATCACATTCCGAGTGGGTCAGAAGTTTACATACACTCAATAAGTATTTGGTAGCATTGCCTTGGGTCAAAAGTTTTGGGTAGCCTTCCCACAATCTTCCCATAATAAGTTGGTTGAACTTTGGCCCATTCCTCCTGACAGAGCTGGTATAACTGAGTCAGGTTTGTAGGCCTCCTTGCTCACACACGCTTTTTCAGTTCTGCCCACAAATTTTCAATAGGATTGAGGTCAGGGCTTTGTGATGGCCACTCCAATACCTTGACTTTGTTGACCTTAAGCCTTTTTGCCTCAACTTTGGAAGTATGCTTGGAGTCATTGTCCATTTGGGAGACCCATTTGCAACCAAGCTTTAACTTCCTGACTGATGTCTTGAGATGTTGCTTCAATATATCCACATAATTCCCCGCCTCATGATGCCATCTATTTTGTGAAGTACACCAGTCCCTCCTGCAGCAAAGCACCCCCACAACATGACGCTGCCACCCCCGTGCTTCATGGTTGGGATGGTGTTCTTCGGCTTGCAAGCCTCCCCCTTTTTCTTCCAAACATAATGATGGTCATTATGGCCAAACAGTTCTACTTTTGTTTCATCAGACCAGAGGACAGTTCTCCAAAAAGTACAATCTTTGTCCCCATGTGCAGTTGAAAACCGTAGTCTGGCTTATTTATGGCGGTTCTATAGCAGTGTCTTCTTCCTTGCTGAGCGGCCTTTCAGGTTATGTCGATATAGGACCTGTTTTACTGTGGATATAGATACTTTTGTACCTGTTTCCTCCTGTTCTGGGATTGATTTGCACTTTTCGCATCAAAGCACGTTCATCTCTAGGAGACAGAACGTGTCTCCTTCCTGAGCGATATGACGGCTGCGTGGTCCCATGGTGTTAATACTTGCGTACTATTGTTTGTACAGATGAACGTGGTACCTTCAGGCATTTGGAAATTGATCCCAACGATGAACCAGATGTTTAGGGTCTACATTTTCTTCTGAGGTCTTGGCTGATTTCTTTTGATTTTCCCATGGTGTCAATCAAAAAGGCACGGAGTTTGAAGGTAGGCCTTGAAATACATCCACAGGTACACCTCCAATTGACTCAAATGATGTCAATTAGCCTATCAGAAGTTTCTAAAGCCGTGACATCATTTTCTGGAATTTTCCAAGCTGTTTAAAGGCACAGTCAACTTAGTGTATGTTAACTTCTTACCCACTGGAATTGGGATACATAATCTGTCAGTAAACAATTGTTGGAAACATTTATTGTGTCATGCACCAAGTAGATGTCCTAACCGACTTGCCAAAACTACAGTTTGTTAACCAGAAATTTGTGGAGTGGTTGAAAAACGATTTTTAGTGACTCCAGCCTAAGCGTAGGTAAACTTACAACTTCAACTGTACTACACAGAGAGACTTCAGGAGTCAAAAAAGACTAAAACTCCACATGCTGTCTAAAACAAATATATATATATATATATTTATTTCCATCATTATTAAGGAAATATAGCAGAGAAATACAACACATACACAAACATATTTATCCCCTATGCAAACATTTTATTTGGGGAAATCGTGAGCAAGGAACAAGGAGCAACATTTCACTCACATTACTTTCTCAAGAAACGCTTATGAAGTTTTGAGGTTATTCAACACCTCAGGACAAACATACCACTAATTACTCAATCAATTAACTGAGTCCATTAACATTTTTGACACTACATATTTAAGTGCTCATTACTGATGCATTACATTAGCATGACTGGCTTATACACAGTGTTGTTTCCCTCTGATGCATCCACCACCGTTTTTCCCTGCAGATGTTCACGGCTTAGAAAACGATATCAACAACCCGACCATTCTCCTGCTGTCACGACGGAATCTCCATAATGAGATATAATCAGCTTGAAGGTTTTGGCCGAGTACGCCACATATTTCTTAGTTACAGACTGGCATTAACTCTCTCCATCTGCTAATACTCGTAGAGTAGAGCGAGCAACTCGGCTTCCCTTCCAGTCTCTAGTACAGACGTAGGATCAAATTTGATCACACTGTTTTAGGATAGCTTTTTAGGATATTTCAAACTTGTAGTGCATTTTACATTTAGAAAGGCTTCTGAATTGTGCAATTTCCACTTTCAGACTTAATTTCCCCTTACAAATAATGTATCAACCGCTACAAAAATATCCATTAATAATAATCCACATAATATTTAGAATTTCCTGTTGCTGCAGGATTATTTTCCTGCTGTAGCAAACTGGTTCAAATTAAGATCCTACATCTATATACTACTATAGCCTGGTGGATAGTAGGGAGAGTTATGTGGCTGCTGATGAGTTGTGCTGAGTTGGAGCTCTGGATCTAGGGGCCTTGGCAGAGGCCTTGGGCCCTGCTTCGTTGGAAGACTATTCGAGTGCACAGTCATTAGAAATCCCTCATTTTCACTCCACTGTGTAAACGCCGGAGTGGCCTCCATCTCAATAAGCCTGCAGCAGAAAGGATCACCTCCATTGGAGGAAATTGGCTGCGGTAAAGAGGGAGAGGTTGAGGGTGAAGTTATGTGTTGGTATTTATTGACTCTGGCTGGCTAAGAAAAACAACACTAGGGAAGAAAGTCAGGCTTTTATCCCATAAGTACTGCGAGTATTAAGGAGGTGACAAGTAGCCTTCATCGAATCCCCTAATCACCACAGAAAGATCCCTCTTAAAATGTATATTTTCATTAAGCAGGTCCTATGCTATGGCACTATTATATAGGCCTGCTGTGTATCCTGCCTGAAGCAATACTTTATTATGAAAATATATATATTTTTAAATATGCATATTTGCACAATGTTGCACAATATTGGCATATGCAAATACATGGTGATGCATTAATAATAATTAATATTTTGATAATGCATGCAAGTGACAGCTATATCAAACAAAATGTAATAGTAGTTTTGATTTTAAAAGTTGTTTGTCTGATTACATTCTAAATATCTAAAACAGGGATGGGCAACTGGCCCCTTTTGTAAGCCCGTGGATACATTTCAAAAGACAATATATAATTTTATTTTTGCTATTGTCTACATTGTAGAATAATAGTGAAGACATCAAAACTGTGAAATAACACATATGGAATGTAGTAACCAAAAAAGTGTTAAACAAATCAATATATAAATATATATATATATATATATATATATATATATATATATATATATATATATATATATATATATATATATATATATATATATATACTACTATATATATATACTACCGTTGAAAAGTTTGGGGTCACTTAGAAATGTCCTTGTTTTTGAAAGAAAAATAAATTTCTTGCATGGAATAGCCTTCATTTCTCAGAACAAGAATAGACTGATGAGTTTGAGAAGAAAGGTCTTTGTTTCTGGCCCTTTTGAGCCTGTAATCAAACCCACAAATGCTGATGCTCCAGATACTCAACTAGTCCAAAGAAGGCCAGTTTTATTGCTTCTATAGTCAGTACAACAGTTTTCAGCTGTGCTAACATAATTGCAAAAGGGTTTTCTAATGATCAATTAGCCTTTTAAAATGATAAAGGTTGATTAGCTAACACAACGTACCATTTGAACACAGGAGTGATGTATGCTGATAATGGCCCGTACATCTGTACATCCACGTAATTATTCCATAAAAAGATCAGCCGTTTCCAGATGCAATAGTCATTTACAACATTAACAATGTCTACACTGTATTTCTGATCAATTTGATGTTATTTTAATGGATATAAATGTAATGTTCTTTCAAAGTGACCCCAAACTTTTTAACGGTAGTGAACATCACTCTCCTCCTTGGCCAAATAGCCCTTACATAGCCTGGAGTTGTTAAGTGTGCCTTGAATTCTAAATAAAGCACAGATAGTGTCACCGGCAAAGAACCCCCATACGATCACACCTCCTCCTCCATGCTTCACAGTCGGACCCACACATGCAGAGATCATCCCTTCACCTACTCTGCGTCTCAATAAGACACGTTGGTTGAAACCAAAAATCTAAAATGTAGATTCAATCGACCAAAGAACAGATTTCCATCAGTCTAATGTCCATTGCTCATGTTTCTTGGCCCAAGGACGTCCCTTCCTCTTAATGGTGTACTTAGTAGTGGTTTCTTTGTAGCAATTCGACCATGAAGGCCTGATTCATGTAGTCTCCTCTGAACAGTTTGGGCTGCAATTTCTGAGGCTGGAAACTCTCATGAACTCATCCTCTGCAGCAGAGGTAACGCTGTGTCTTCCTTTTTTGTGGCCGTCCTCATGAGAGCCCGTTTCACCATAGTGTTTGATGTTTTTGCGACTGGGAGGCCCCGGTGAGGAAGAGGACAAGTACATTAGAGTGTCTAGTTTGCTCAGTTGTGCACCGGGGCCTCACAGCCGCAAAAACATCCAACGCTACTGACTTTCAGGTCTTAAAGGTGTCATGCCCTGATCTGTTTCACCTGTCTTTGTGCTTGTCTCCACCCCCTCTAGGTGTCGCCCATCTTCCCCACTTATTCTCTGGGTATTTATACCTGTGTTTTCTGTCTGTCTGGGCTAGTTTGTTTTTGTTTGTCAAGCTTACCAACGTTTGTCCTGTCAGCTCCTGTCTTTTCCCAGCCTCTCTTTTTCTCGACCTCCTGGTTTTTGACCCTTGCCTGTCCTGACCCTGTACCCGCCCGCCTGACCACTCTGCCTGTCCCTGAGCCTGCCTACCGTCCTGTACCTTTGCTCCTACTCTGGATTATCGACCCATGGCTGCCTTGACCTATCGTTTGCCTGCCCCTGCTGTTAAAATAACCATTGTTGCTTCACACAGTCTGCACTTGGGTCTTATCTTGATACCCGATAAAAGTAATGATGGACTGTCATTTCTCTTTGCCTATTTGAGCTGTTCTTGTCATAATAGTCAGAACTTGGTATTTTACCAAATAGGGCTATCTTCTGTATACCAACCCTTCCTTGTCACAACACAACTGATTGGCTCAAATGCATTAAGGAAATAAATTCCACAAATTAACTTTTAACAAGGCACACCTGTTAATTGAAATGCATTCCAGGTGACTACCTCATGAATTTGGTTGAGAGAATGCCAAGAATGTGCAAAGCTGTCATTAAGGCAAAGGGTGGCTATTTATATTTGGATTTGTTTACCACTTTTTTGGTTTCTACATGATTCCATATGTGTTAGTTCATAGTTTTGAGGGCTTCACTATTATTCTACAATGCAGAACATAGTAAAAATAAAGAAAAACCCTGGAATGAGTAGGTGTATCCAAGCATTTGACTGGTACTGTATATTGTAAGTTTGTCTTGCTACCAGCTATATAAACTTGTAGTAATCACGGTCGAATTACCGACCAGGGGGCCCCCATTGATTTTAGTAGACACTCTCACTCAGATATCATATTAAAAACTGCAAACATTTCTCTCCACACTATGGCAAAATTAGTAGAATTGCATGAATTGTTTTATAAAATTGCAAAATATTCTCTCCTCCCCATGGCAAAATGTGTAGATTTGCAGCAAACATGCTTTAAAACTGCTAAATTATCTATACACCCCATGGCAAAAAGTGTGGAATTGCAGGAAATGAACTGTAAAACTATACATTTTGCTTAGGACTCCAAAAGGCTAGGTCCGGCTCTGACTGCATGTGTAGGTAAGGATGTCGGTACGCAGACCTGCAAGCCACTGTGGCCCCACATGATGAATTCAGCGCTTTTGTGGCCCCCGTCAAAGTTGCCAGTCCCTGATCTAAAACAACTATTTTACTATTTAAATGGCTTTATAGTTTTTATCACCTTTTTTTTCTGCTTGAAAACAAGAAAACTGTTATTTAAATTCAGAATGTAACATGTCATAAATGGGAGTATCAGATGAAACCAGACGGAAACACTGTTGATCTCAGTTTAATTAAAAACACTAGAGACCTTTTTAACATTTCACACTAATTCCCTTTCAACTGATACAGTACAACACTTCCATTGCTTTGGATACTCATTATTAATGAGTCATTAATTAATCAAATCGAATTAAAGATGCACTATGCAGAAACCACTAATAAGTCTAACAGTTCGCCTAATTTCAGTTTATGTGTCAAAACAAGCAAGTATAGTGTAGAGAATTAGTTGAGGTAGGGGACAGGTGAGGGAGGGAGGGTAGGGGTAGATGTTTGGCTACACGGAGCAGGAAAAAACCCCTGCTGCGTTGACAAGAGTGAAAGGGTATAATTGCGGCCCAGGAAGATGAAGTGTGAGAGAGTGAGAGCAAGGAGTTACCTGACACTGAGTGTGTGTGTGTGTGTGTGTGTGTGTGTGTGTGTGTGTGTGTGTGTGTGTGTGTGTGTGCGTGCGTGCGTGTGCGTGTGTGTGTGTGTGTGCGCGTGTACTTGAGCGTGTAGCTGTCTGACACTACCCACTGGGAACACACTGGTGAAATCAACATTGTTTTCATGTCATTTCAATAAAATTACATGAAACCAACGTAGAATAGACGTTAAATTGACGTCTGTTCCCAGTCGGAAGCCTGTTTGTAATTAAATGCTGTCAGAGGACTGTTGTTTTTGGTGGTGGGCCGGCCCGGGTAGGTCGGAGCGCGTTGAGAGTTTAGCATGCGGAACTCGGCATGCTCAGTGGCAGAACTGTTTGCTCTACCTCACCCTTTCTTGTACCCACTACAGGAGAAGACCCCAGCAAGAGACAAGTGACAGATCTCTCCTCCTCCCTATCACCATTTTGATCTCTCTCTCTCTCTCTCTCTCTCTCTCTCTCTCTCTCTCTCTCTCTCTCGCTCTCTCTCTCTCACTCTCTCTCTCTCTCTCTCTCTTTCTCTCTCTATATATATTAATGACTTTCTGCTTGTGTTACTGAAGTGCCATGATGAATGCTGTGGAGGTGGAAGGGCCTTCCTGGTGTCAGCACTCCTCTCTCTGACGCCTGAATGCGTACTTATGGGCGTGCGTGTGTGTGTGTGTGTATGTGTGTGTGTGTGTGTGTGTGTGTGTGTGTGTGTGTGTGTATTTCTGTGTGTACAGACAGAATGAAGGGCTCTATTGATAAGAACAAGTTCTTCTTGTTAACCTATCAGTTGAACTGGACCGAAGCCAGCGTTCGAGTCCTGAGGCAGGTTATTCTAACACAACCCCCATGCGACATGACAGTTACAGTTCCCACACAGTTCAGACATGCACAGATAGCGAGAGAGGAACGCACATGTGCTAACGCTCTCCTTCCAGGCTTCCAAGAGATGCATTTAAGAAGACATTGAGCAATGTTTGATCCTAGATTTCACTGGCAAACTGCCTCCTCCACAGAGTATCTCTAAAACACTTCCATGTGCAGTTCTGGAGCATTCTCCATTGTGACTACCTATTCCAGGCGTTCCAAGACTTTTCGCCTCAGACACTGAACACCCAGGGGAAAAGGATACTCATGGGAAATACCTGCTCGCTCTAGATGCCATAACAGTTTTAAGTAACACAAGGGGGATTTTTGCCATGCTTCACACATGTGTTGGCTATTGTTTTTATTTTCTGAGGGAAACAGAGCCAAGGTTGTTTTATTAGTCATAATCACACATTGTCTGTGTATTCTGGGGACTTCAGATGCTTTAACAACAGTTGCTGGAACAGGACACACCTCGATGTCAAATAAATGTGTCTGAACGAAGGTCGTGGAAAGAACAAAGATGTTCACTGTGTGGGAATCCCACTTTAGCGTTTGTAGACGCAATCCTGCCAGCGTGCGGTTTAAATGAGTTTGCTTTCGCTCTTTTTTTATGTTTGTCTTATTGGCGCCTGCTGTTAATGATGTGAATGTAGGACAGCAAAATGCACAGCGAATTGACACACACTGCGTTGATACCGCAGCCATCAAGCTAAAGCCACCTCAAACGACAACATGGCCGTGTCTGAAATCGGGGTTGCCTACTACTTACTTAAACTGCATACTGTGTACTAATAGTACTGCATAATATGTACTAATAGTACTGTATCCTATTTAGAACATACTGTTTAGTACAAACGTATGCATTGTGAAACAAATATCAACGTTCTAATCATCCACACTGAGAAGGTGTCATCGAATGCGTAATCCTCATCATTCGTACATTTTTGTAGAGCACCTTTTCTGATTGTCAGCTGCTGTCGAACACACGTGAGTGTGAAAATACGATGCTCTTCCTCATTAGTGTGCAGCAAATTCTACTACTAGTTGAAAAGCCGAAATGTGTGTGACATCCTGGCATTTCACATACTATAAAACGTTATTTTTCCCTCTTGCTCAAAAAGCCCATTAATCACAATAAGTAGCTTGGAATGACAAATGTGTGTGGGCAGTGTGCATGGAGGACATGGCGTTCAGTATATGCATTACACACATCAAGATTACTTTTAATCAGACCCAGGCTTGCTTGTCATACAGTATATGGAGAAACATCACACAGAACACATGGGTGGAATGTCACATCAATCCAACAAAATCCCATTCTGTTCTCCTGTTTTTCTCAAATAGATCACACCATGTGTACACAGTACTATCAGGAAATACACCACGCAGAACAAGGATGAGAGACAAAGGTTTAACCTGCTGCAACTAAATATAACACAACATAGACTCTGTTCCTTTAGATATACAAGAGTGAGGAATTGCTGTATGGATTTCTTAGCATTGTATTCCTTAATACAGGATTCAATAGGGAAATTCAAGGCACAGAATTGAAACAGAATTTTGAAAGTAACATCAAAGTGCAGTTGAAACCACAAACATTTCCTTGACAAATAACCCCGGAAATGTTTAATATTTAAACATGTATTTAGGCTAGTCTATTGTTTGAAAGTTTTTAGTTCTCAAAGACGTGATAAAGCTAAAGAGGAAAAATCCCCATAGGCAAAACCGCTTTAAAAAAACAGTACAGTCAAAAACATGATTTCCTGTGTTTTTATATATATTTCCACACAATGAGATTGGAATAAAACCGTAAAATTTTGAAAATGATCATAATGCCCTTTTAGTGTAGAGCTGTTTGAAAAGACTGCTTGACATTTTAGCCTGTTTTGGTGGGATGGATTGGCCAAAACTCCAAATGAGTTAATAAACCAATAAGAAAGAGTTCCAAACCTCTCTGCCAATAACAGCCCGTTTTCAGTTTCCCCTCCCCACTCAGACCACTCCCAGAAATGTCCCTTTGCTAAGAACCTATTGCTGTTTCTTTTTACCATTTTAATTGAAAACAATCACAGTAAGGTACCTAATTGTTCCCCAGAAATGATTTGATATTGAGATAAAAACGGCTGCATTGGACCTTTAACATTCATTTCAAACCGATTACCTTCATTTCTAACCGTACAATCAGGGCATTTGCCAAGTCAATGAATACTGTTGATCAGCCAGACGATAAGGGAAACAACAGTGCACTGGAGCTTTTTAGTTATCAGACCTTTGATGTCAGACCTCAGTTACAGGAATAATGTCCTTTCGGAGATCTCTGCAATCTAATCTAGCAGCAACAAATCAAACCCATGACTGGAGAAAATAGCGAGTGTTTGAACTCCAAGGAGTTGACAGTCCGTATCATTGATGAGATTACACTGAGTATCTGAGAGGAAAATGTGTACGTCGTTACAGGATAGTTGCTTTGTGTTTACACAACAACATAACTGTGTCACCATAATACAATCATTATTCTTGCTGCCAATGCATTGCAATCTTCCAGAATGTTCCAGAACATTCCAGAATGTTCCAGAATGTTCGAGATGCTGCAGTCTTCAATCATCGCACTATTGCACTTTCATGTCATTAATTCACTTCCTTGAACTCCATGAGACCATTACCTCCATGAACCCTTAATGATGACCAGCCGTTCTCCACTTCCTCAGTAAAGTGTTATTTTGGGCAGTGGCCCTTTTAAATAACTAATGATAACTAAAACTATGATCTCTCCCTTCACCTTAATGCGTGGTGGCAATGGGACAGGTGTGCCGCTGCTTTATACTTATCCGGAACAATGTAATTAATCTAGAGTTCTGCGTTATGAACAGAGAGAGAGAGAGCGAGTGGGCCGGAGGAACTGAGGAATGAAAAATGAAAACTGAAAACTGAAAAGGGGAAAGTCATGAATTATATAGTGGGACTCCAGCCACTGACCTTGGCTACTTTACAGGTTTTCATTTATTTTATTATTTTCTATTTTTGGAGTGCCGAGTGCTGTTTTTTTTAAAGCGCTGAGCGTCACACAAAGCGAAGCACCGCTGACTGACTCCCGGAAGAATAGAGCGATGTGACTCTGGCCCTCCCTGCAAAGCTGAGAGGAGAGATATTAGCCTTATGTGATTAATTTACAGCGTTATGCTTCAATTAATCTGCGCAGGGTGGCAGGCACCAGGGTTGGGCCTTGTGCCACCTGAGAGAGGAATGAGAGAGAGAGTAAAAGATGAGAGAGAGAGATGAGAGAGAGGGGGGAGATGGGAGGGAGAGAGACGGAGAGGGACACAGAAAAATAGTAATCTTCTGGGGAATCGCGGCCCTGTGAAGGATGAGGGATGAAAAGTGATCCTTTTAATCGAAAGATCTTACATCATCACTCACACCAACCACATTGCCATTTTTCTCTCTCTACTCCTCTTTAGTTCTCTCTCTTGCTTTCGCTCTGTATGTCTGTCTGATTGTCTTTCTCTCTCTCTCTCTCTCTCTCTCTCTCTCTCTCTCTCTCTCTCTCTCTCTCTCTCTCTCTCTCTCTCTCGCTCTCTCTCTTTCCTTCTGCCCTCTAACTCTCCCTCATTCCCGCTGGAAATAATATGCTAACTAATGAAACAGAAACCTGGGAGAGAGCAGGACATGTTCTAAATGCGCTGTGTGATTCACCAGCCACCAAACAGTACTCTGGGTAGTGCGGTTCTTCATCAGCCTCCCAACAGTACTCTGGGTAGTGTGGTTCTTCACCAGCCTCCCAACAGTACTCTGGGTAGTGTGGTTCTTCACCAGCCTCACAACAGTACTCTGGGTAGTGTGGTTCTTCACCAGCCTCCCAAAAGTACTCTGGGTAGTGTGGTTCTTCACCAGCCTCCCAATAGTACTCTGGGTAGTGTGGTTCTTCACCAGCCTCCCAACAGTGCTCTGGGTAGTGTGGTTCTTCACCAGCCTCCTAACAGTACTCTGGGTGGTGTGGTTCTTCACCAGCCTCCCAACAGTACTCTGGGTAGTGTGGTTCTTCATCAGCCTCCCAACAGTACTCTGGGTGGTGTGGTTCTTCACCAGCCTCCCAACAGTACTCTGGGTAGTGTGGTTCTTCACCAGCCTCACAACAGTACTCTGGGTAGTGTGGTTCTTCACCAGCATCCCAACAGTACTCTAGGTAGTGTGGTTCTTCACCAGCCTCCCAACAGTACTCTAGGTAGTGTGGTTCTTCACCAGCCTCCCAACAGTACTCTGGGCAGTGTGGTTCTTCATCAGCCTCCCAACAGTACTCTGGGTAGTGTGGTTCTTCACCAACCTCCCAACAGTACTCTAGGTAGTGTGGTTCTTCACCAGCCTCCAAACAGTACTCTGGGTAGTGTGGTTCTTCACCAGCCTCCCAACAGTACTCTGGGTAGTGTGGTTCTTCACCAGCATCCAAGCAGCACTTTGGGCAGTGTGGTTCTTCACCAGCCTCCCAACAGTACTCTGGACAGTGTTGTTCTTCACCAGCCTCCCAACAGTACTCTGGGCAGTGTGGTTCTTCACCAGCATCCAAACAGTACTCTGGGCAGTGTGGTTCTTCACCAGCCTCCCAACAGTACTCTGGGTAGTGTGGTTCTTCACCAGCCTCCCAACAGTACTCTGGGTAGTGTGGTTCTTCACCAGCATCCAAGCAGCACTTTGGGCAGTGTGGTTCTTCACCAGCCTCCCAACAGTACTCTGGGTAGTGTGGTTCTTCACCAGCC
This sequence comes from Oncorhynchus mykiss, assembly GCF_013265735.2. NCBI lineage: Eukaryota > Metazoa > Chordata > Actinopteri > Salmoniformes > Salmonidae > Oncorhynchus > Oncorhynchus mykiss. The sequence continues at coordinate 32,525,685 of NC_048568.1, forward strand.
TCCCAACAGTACTCTGGGTAGTGTGGTTCTTCACCAGCATCCAAGCAGCACTTTGGGCAGTGTGGTTCTTCACCAGCCTCCCAACAGTACTCTGGGTAGTGTGGTTCTTCACCAGCATCCAAACAGTACTCTGGGCAGTGTGGTTCTTCACCAGCCTCCCAACAGTACTCTGGGTAGTGTGGTTCTTCACCAGCCTCCCAACAGTACTCTGGGCAGTGTGGTTCTTCATCAGCCTCCCAACAGTACTCTGGGTAGTGTGGTTCTTCACCAACCTCCCAACAGTACTCTGGGTAGTGTGGTTCTTCACCAGCATCCAAGCAGCACTTTGGGCAGTGTGGTTCTTCACCAGCCTCCCAACAGTACTCTGGACAGTGTTGTTCTTCACCAGCCTCCCAACAGTACTCTGGGCAGTGTGGTTCTTCACCAGCATCCAAACAGTACTCTGGGCAGTGTGGTTCTTCACCAGCCTCCCAACAGTACTCTGGGTAGTGTGGTTCTTCACCAGCCTCCCAACAGTACTCTGGGTAGTGTGGTTCTTCACCAGCATCCAAGCAGCACTTTGGGCAGTGTGGTTCTTCACCAGCCTCCCAACAGTACTCTGGGTAGTGTGGTTCTTCACCAGCCTCCCAACAGTACTCTGGGTAGTGTGGTTCTTCACCAGCATCCAAGCAGCACTTTGGGCAGTGTGGTTCTTCACCAGCCTCCCAACAGTACTCTGGGTAGTGTGGTTCTTCACCAGCATCCAAACAGTACTCTGGGCAGTGTGGTTCTTCACCAGCCTCCCAACAGTACTCTGGGTAGTGTGGTTCTTCACCAGCCTCCCAACAGTACTCTGGGTAGTGTGGTTCTTCCAGTGTTCTGACTTTAGAGATTCGAAGGAGACACCCTGGGGATGTTTGCAAGACTATTTTCAAAGGGGGAGACTCACTGTGGCAGTAAGTGAAAGCTAGGGGGAACAAAACAATATATGTGAAAACCACAGTGACCAGATGGAAGCACCGATTGGTATGTGAGAGCTATTGCCTTAGCGAAGGCCATATGAGGTAAAAAAAAAATGAAGGAGGTAAACAAAGGATCATACATTACATATAAGTAACTCATATAGGAAAGAACAGCCATTAGATAAGTACTAGACAGATAAACATACAGTATATAGAATTACTGTGGGTGGAGTTTGGGCTGTATCAAAATCTTACGTAATGAGATTTTAAAAAGTATTCTCATTCCCCACAAAGATATGTAATCTGGAATTAACCAAAATCCTTTCTTGTTGGAGGAGAGATTAAGACCAAGAAGAACACTAACCTCCAAAAGTAGCCCCAGATCCTGAGAAATGTCCTTCTTCTCAATGAGTCTAAGAACAGTTATAACCCTTCACAAGCAAATAAGTACCTTCAAAACAGGCTGGCTATTCCAGTATTACTGTGGAATGTGGAGTGGAAGACCCAAGACGCAGAAGACTAGAACTATAATTAGGAGGCACACACACACACACACTGTGCTACAGGCATCCCCTAGGGATACTGGGAGAGATAAGCAAGCAGTGAATTTCGTCATACAAATTAAATCACTTCTTTAATTGATGTCACAGCTTTGTTCTGGTCTAGATTGCTAAGCACTGGAGCCTGCACAGCATACTTGTATCTTCCCAAAGTGTGCAACATCCTTGGAGTTAAGTAGTTGTTGAATAAATAATTAAATCCCTAATGACACATCGTAATTAACATTCATTCATATATAATAATTAGTAATAATAATCTGAGGTCATTATGGCTGTAAATTGGTCTGGGTCTTTCTCCACCCTCCCCTAATTAGGAGCCAATAGAATAATGAATCGACTCATCAACAGAATGGAAACAATGAAATGTAACTATGGAGAATTTTATGAATATATAAGTAAATTCTGTGTTGGGAATTATTGCATTATTGTTTGGAAAAGTGAAGGCAATTCAAAAAGAAACTACTTGTCAAAGAGACATAACATGTCCTACATCTGTCCTGACCAGAAGAAATGTAGGTTTGTTGGATCCAGAGTTTTGTTGTGTCCAGAGTTTTGTTGGGTCCAGAGATTTGTTGGGTCCAGACTAGAGTTTTGTTGGGTCCAGAGTTTTGTTGTGTGAGGAGGCTTGTTGGTTCCAGAGTTTGTCCTGGTCAGGTCAGAAAGACAGGGACAACTCCTGGCCCTGTGAAAGCCGAGCCATACGAGGTCATTCAGGAGATCTTCCAGGCAGTAGTAGCCAGCTATGTGTCCATCATGCAGATATACAAAGTGAGGTCAGGTCTGGACAGCACCAGACAGGCAGGCAGATTTGGTCTGGACAGCAGCAGGCAGGCAGATTTGGTCTTGTAACAGAAAGAGACTCAGAGAGATAAAGAGAGAGAGAGAGAGACAGAGAGACAGAGCTATAGCCTGGGAGGTAGACACTAGCTCACCTACACATCCAGGCTGTGAACAGCCAGAATAAGACTTCCTCTATGCTCAGCTCAGGAGGGGAACTTCAGGCCAGATGTGACTTCAAACAGAGCGAAAGCTGGAGGGATTGAAGGTGGGATAGGGCCCATCCTTTGACCTGTTCCTGGCTTCTCTCTCTCTCTCTCTCTCTCTCTCTCTCTCTCTGTCTTAATCTCCTTCTGTTCATCTTTATTTCGATTTCACTATCTCTGTCTATCTCTTTTTTATATCTCTAGCAACTCTCTTTCTCTCTATACCGTTCTATTTCACTCTGTCTGTCTGTCTGTCTGTCTGTCTGTCTGTCTGTCTGTCTGTCTGTCTGTCTGTCTGTCTGTCTGTCTGTCTGTCTGTCTCTAACCCCCTTCTCTCTCCCTTCCCCCTCTCTCTGCAGTATTACAGGGACCAGCTTGTTTTTGTCAGTCTGTTTTTACAGTGTGACATTAGCACAGGGCAGCCTTCAGTGAGGAACTAGCTACCATTTACAGGTACAGCGCCTTGCAAAAGTATTCACCCCCTTGGCGTTTTTTCTATTTTGTTGCATTACAACCTGTCATTTAAATGGATTTTGGGGGGAATTTCATGTAATGGACAAAATAGTCCAAATTGGTGAAGTGAAATTAAAAATAATACTTGTTTCAAAGAATTCAAAAGAATGTGAAAGAAAATGTGGTGTATGCATATGTATTCACCCCCTTTGCTATGAAGCCCCTAAATAAGATCTGGTGCAACCAATTACCTTCAATTACCTTCTGTCACATGATCTCAGTATATATACACCTGTTCTGAAAGGCCCCAGAGTCTGCAACACCATAAAGCAAGGGGCACCACCAAGCAAGCAGTACCATGAAGACCAAGGAGCTCTCCAAACAGTTCAGGGACAAAGTTGTGGAGAAGTACAGATCAGGGTTGGGTTATAAAAAAATATCCGGAACTTTGAACATCCCATGGAGCACCATTAAATCCATTATAAAAAAATGGAAATAATATGGCACCATAACAAACCTGCCAAGAGAGGGCCGCCCACCAAAACTCACGGACCAGGCAAGAAGGGCATTAATCAGAGAGGCAACAAAGAGACCAAAGGTAACCCTGATGGAACTGCAAAGCTCCACAGCAGAGATTGAAGTATCTGTCCATAGGACCACATGAAGCCGCACACTCCACAGAGCTGGACTTTATGGAAGAGGGGCCAGAAAAAAAACATTGCTTAAAGAAAAAAATAAGCAAACACATTTGGTGTTCACCAAAAGGCATAAGGGAGACTAACCAAACATATGGAAGAAGGTACTCTGGTCAGATGAGACTAAAATTGAGCTTTTTGACCATCAAGGAAAACGCTATGTCTGGCGCAAACCCAACACCTCTCATAACCCCGAGAACACCATCCCCACAGTAAAGCAGGGTGATGGCAGCATCATGCTGTGGGGGTGTTTTTCCATCGGCAGGGCCTGGGAAACTGGTCAGAATTGAAGAAATGATGGATGGTGCTAAATAAAGGGAAATTCTTGAGGGAAACCTGTTTCAGTTTTCAGAGAATTGAGACTGGGACGGAGGTTCACCTTCCAGCAGGATAACGACCCTAAGCATACTGCTAAAGCAACACTCAAGTGGTTTAAGGGGAAACATTTAAATGTCTTGGAATGGCCTAGTCAAAGCCCAGTCCTCAATACAATTGAGAATATGTGGTATGACTTCAAGATTTCTGTACACCAGCGGAACTCATCCAACTTGAAGGAGCTGGAGCAGTTTTGCCTTGAAGAATGGGCCAAAATCCCAGTGGCTAGATGTGCCAAGCTTATAGAGGCATACCCCAAGAGACTTGCATCTGTAATTGCTGTGAAAGATGTCTCTACAAAGTATTGACTTTGGGGGGGTGAATAGTTATGCACGCTTAAGTTTTCTGTTTATTTGTCTTATTTCTTCTAAAAAATAGTTTGCATCTTCAAAGCGGTAGGCATGTTATGTAAATCAAATGATACAATCCCCACAAAAATCTATTTTAATTCCAGGTTGTAAGGTAAAAAAATAGGAAAAATGCCAAAGGGGGTGAATACTTTCGCAAGCCACTGTATATTCCTCCATAATTCACACCATGTCCTCCTGATGAAATGACTACCATGCTGATTGAGAACTGCCTCCTCCTTCTTCCATCCAACAGTTTGACAAGCAGGTTTATTCTATTCAAAGGAACTATAAGCTTGCAAGTTTTTCTTCATTTCATTTCATTTAACACCAGCATTACACAGTCAACGATTGTTATGGTGGTGACGCAGTAGCATGCACTTAGAACCAATTTTGATGGTTTACTTTTGAAAATGTTGCTTTTCTCATGTGGGAGTTGTGTTGAAAAATTAAATGATGGTAGGTTGACAATTGACACGCATAAAGATGATTACAGTGAGGACAAATATAATTAATGTATGTATTGATCAACTATAATCTTAACAACATCGTCAGCGTTCGTTACACTCCTCAGCAGGAGGTCTCTCTCTAGTCTCATTATGGCATCTGGTGATATAATCATTTTAATATAATCAAATATTTATAATAATTACACAATCACATCTTTCAGAGATCTTGCCAATCACTCTTGTCAATCACTCTTGAAAGGAAGTTAAAAGTCGATTAAGGACTTTGAAGTGTGCCCTTGTGAAGTTCTGATGTAAACATTGTACTGAGGAACATGCTAAGTACTAAGATAATGATGTCTACAGGGACTTAAGAATGTATTGATATAGGGGAAAAAAAGAAGTGTGTATCTGAGTACAAATGTTCTGCTCCTGGTCGACTTTCCCTGAAGGAGCCATGGCACTGGACTAGGGTTGCAACATTCCGGTAGTGTCACGCCCTGACCTTAGAGATCCTTATTATTCTCTGTTTGGTTAGGTCAGGGTGTGACTCGGGTGGGAAAGTCTATCTTTTCAATTTCTTTGTTTTGGCCGAGGGTGGTTCCCAATCAGAGGCAGCTGTCTATCGTTGTCTCTGATTGGGGATCATATATAAGTTGTCATTTTCCGTTTGGGCTTTTGTGGGATCTTGTTTTCTGTTTTGTGCCTGTACCTGACAGAACTGTGCGCTTTCGTTTTCACTTCGGTTATTTTGTTTGAGTGTTTTTGAAAATAAAAATCATGAACACTTTCCACGCTGCGCTTTGGTCCACTCCTTTCGACGAGAGCCGTAAACAGGTAGCTTTCCCAAAATTCCCAGAATTTTTTTCAGAAATCCTGGTTGGAGGATTCTGGTTTTCCTGCTTATTCCCTCCTGATTTTGTGAATATTTCTACTGGGATTTCTGGAAAACCTGTGGCTTTTGGGAAAGTTACTCAAATTTTGCAACCCTAGACTGAACTTTCATCTCCCCTTGGGCCAGTGCTAAGTGTTTCTACCGTTTCAGCAAGATACAGTAAATTATACAGTCTGGTCCAAACAATCCACAACCCATTTAGGCTCTATTCTATCGCTGAGAGATGGATGATGGTGCTGAAGACATTTTCTATCCTTTTTTAAAATAAAGGAAGAGGGGATAAACTTCTGTCAGAGAGTTTGTTTTCTGCCTAATATGGTTATTATAAGAATTCATACCTTTAGACTTATGTATTACTATTATTCTAATTGTAGTCTTCTAGAGTTATTACTAAAATAATTCATGAGTCAGGTCTTAATTTTGTCCAATAACTGGACAGGTTTTACATTAATAATTTCATAGTAATAAGTGTACACACTGCCATACAGGTCTATCTGCTGCATTCTGTCCTGTAAGGCTGCATTTCGGGTCAAACAGAAACCTTCAGTCAAATATCAGGAAGTTTGTGATTAGCCTTTTCATGACTTGTAGCTTGATATTAGTAAGTGTGTAAGGGTCTGATATAAGAATGATGGGAAAGTTTAGAATAGTTCAACAGAAGTGAAACAATAACAGCAGTTAAGGTAGAGCATCTACGCAGGCCAACTCAATGATTATTTAGCCTTTAAAGAACAGAGTGTAGGTACCCTTGACCTCCTGACCCATCTTCAATATACGTACACAAAAAGGTGCACATATTATACATATTTACTTTTTTTCCTCTGTGAAGGATACTTATCTTGCATTGGAAATTCAAAGTTACAATAGGTCAAGAATTAAACTTTGAAAGGTATAATGATTGGAACATCACATTTCACCAAGAAATCCTATATCTCAAACCCACAGATGGGCCTAGTAGCTTGATTACCATAGCTAAAAGTAAACTGATATAAACCCTGGCCTACACAAACATAGGATATTTTAATATAATGTGCTGCATATCCAACAGCTGTAAAATATTTGTCATTTCTAATAGAGAAACGTTTTATAACTGTGTATAATGCCACATTCCATGTATTGGAATTATGTTGCTAAAACATGTCCGTCCGTAAAATAGGCCATTTCAGCCTGCATTCTTCATGTCCAATATATAATTCATCCTGTGTACAGCTTTGTGATTTATGGATACATTAAATTGTGTGGACTGTACATGGCAAGGCAGTCAATCTTTGGGCTGTGGCAGACAAAATTAAACATGAAAGGCAGAATGAAACTCACAAAATCGTCTCATGGAGGGTTGATAAAATAGAGGAATGGAATCGCCATGTGCTGTCTCAGAGTTGACTTTTCTTCCTTGACAGTCTACATATCATCTTTATTTTCCAATAGCTTGGAGGTAGAGACAACTCACCTTGGCATGTAGCAACTGTGTTTTTTGTTTCAAGTGGTTAATTTAATCAATCATTGATTGGCACCAACTCTGTGATCAAAGATAATCTAGCAGCTGCTGACCTGTTAGTGTGGCATCTATTACATTTCACAACAGGACTGCAGCACATGCTGCTTCTGCTATCGTGACACACACACACACACACACACACACACACACACACACACACACACACAGACGCACACACACACACACACACACACACGCACACACACACAGGAATTGTGGAATAATAATGTATGCAAGCAAGAATATGGAAAGGCCTCCTGCTAAAATACAACTTCTCATTATCCAATGGGGGAGAGTGGGGTAAGTTGAGCCAAAGTGGTAAATTGAGCCACCCTTGTTTATAGGAAACGGTACACAACATTTATAATTTGACCAAATATTTAGGAAGAGGTTATCTGTGAAGTAATAAACCACATGGAAAAAATGGTGAGCAAGATAAATCCAAAAAACGGATTTCCACCAAGTCAAATCAATTTATGGTGTAAGAGGTTTCATGATGCTTGTATTTAAACCAAATTAAATTATCAGTTGGGGTCTCTATAAGCTTCAATATCAGGTCCTAAACCTAGCATGAAAGTACATCCTTGTAGCTGTGTGAGCTAATATAGTCAAAATGTTTGCCTTGGGGTAAATTGAGACGATGACCATGGGGTAAGTTGAGCCAATATTTGAGCCAATGGCAAGTTGAGCAAATGTAAGCGTTTATTTATTATGCAAGGCATTATCACTGGGATATGAGGTAACAACAGGGCTTGGCCCATGTTAAAAGTGTTTAAAAATGGACAAAGTGTTTGTTAGGTGTTAAGGCTGTGTTAAAAGATGCTTAAAATTATTAAAATACCAAAATCTGTTGTGATAGTGTTGAAATGTTTTTGGGAAATAAATACAGGTTTTAAAATGGTAGTGGTAATAATTAATTCAGTTAAGACATTTGTAGGCGGCTTAACTTACCTTGTCCTGCAGCTCAATTTACGTTAATGGAATGATGCTGATTGTAAAAAATGTCTCAACTTAATCCACTCTCCCCTACAGCATTCAGGACCAAAAGATCTCATATTGGGCTCCCTCACACCATACCTCTTTTGAGTGTGTGTGTGTGTGTGTGTGTGTGTGTGTGTGTGTGTGTGTGTGTGTGTGTGTGTGTGTGTGTGTGTGTGTGTGTGTGTGTGTGTGTGTGTGTGTGTGTGTGTGTGTGCGAGAGAGAGAGAGAGAGTGAGTGAGAGTGAGAGTGAGAGTGAGAGACAGAGAGAGAGAGAGAGAGAGAGAGAGAGAGAGAGAGAGAGAGAGTGCGGTAAAGCAATTGTTTAATGCTGAATCAGTACTTAGAAAGGGGCTGAATATTCAGAGGAAATTACTGTGCTTGTCAGTGCATGTGTCTGAAAGTCTCAAATCATGGAAAGGAAGGAGAGATCAAAATAAATGCCAACCGATTTATGCATAGAGCTCTGCCTTCCAATGGAAACTGAATAGAATGTGAAGTGAGAATGGTCTTGACATGTACTTTATCCAGATCAATCATTTAGGACCATTCCTAATATATAGTTAACTAAGATAAATATAAATTAGGCTAGTCCAGAAAAACAAGAAAGTTGAATTTACCATGTAAAATGAGAGGTATGAGGGCGTCAGTGTTGGGAGGAGCTGTCGCTCCTAACCATCTCTCTCCGAGCTGCTCCGGGAGATGCATTCTTTATTCAGGGAAGGGTAGGCCCAGTAGGGTAGGAGGGACCTGAGTGACGATGAGAGAGCGAGATAAGAGACAGATGTAGAGAGAGAGAGAGAGCAGAGAGAGAGAGGGGTGAGCGGTGCACACACATCACTATCAACTGAATTTATATTAGCAAAATACCTCTGGTATTCCAAGCATGGAAGGCAAGTTTTTATCGTCCCCAAAACAATCTGAACGCAAGCCGTCATGATTGGGGGATCAGCCAGATTCCTTGAAAAGTGCTTGTTCGCTGTTTCGGGGGACTCCAACGGAAAAACTCGGTGCTGTCTCTGCTGCCTCAAGTCCTGCTCTCCCGCTCTAATGCCTTGCCCAAGGTTTTGAGAAGCGCTGAGGTGAGTCGTAGGTTGTTGAGCTGCCTGACGAGGAATAGGAGAAAATTGCGGACAGATCAGAAAACTGTTTCCCGAACTCAGGCAGCATGCTGTCCGGTATAGCTACGGATGGCAAGGCGCTCGGAACCGATTCGCACACACAATACCGAATGACGCTGGGTCAAGGCAAAGCGCTAAAGAAAAAAGTTTAACATGATTAAGGGGCAATAAACGGATACGGACAAAGCCTCATCTAAGGTAGGCTACAGTAGTGGAAATGTTCTATAGCACCACAAAGGCAATTTGTTCTTCACAGCAGTTGGGTTTCTATAATGCCGAGCTGAATTAACAACTATAGTTTACCACAAGGTATTTCAATCGTTTTTTTTGTGGAGTTGTCGTTTTATAGGCTATATGAGTAGATTGAACTGGATTTGGTTCATACATTATGGAGGTTTTACAATTTAAGCGCTATGGTATTATTTTTATTCAAAGCACGCCGTTTCCTAATATATCATATTATCTTTGCAATCTACTGCCATCTACAAACGAAATGTGGTCAACTTGTCAATTGACAATAGTTAAAAAAAATATTTGTTTATAGATGGTAGAATTTATTAATCCGTTAATTAGGTTTTTCATCACGTCAAAGATCAATGTGCTACAAAGCGCACGGCTTTATTATTTTTTTCCTTTAGAGAAAAGCGAAGCCTCCGTTTGCACTTGAAATTTCAATGCTCGGTTACGGCTCTCAATGTCTCTTTGTAATAATGAATTCAAATGAACATCACTCACTGAGCTGCCTTTGAAGTATACCTGATCCGCCTTTTATCGCCTTTTAAATAGCCTATCCGTTTTAAACTTTTAATTGCGTTATTGTCATTTAATCCAATCCTAATCGGATTGAACCTGGCCGCGATATCACTTAATTCATCTGGCGAGAACTGTGCTCCCTCAGCCGAAAAACGTTATTCTATCTGTTCACACAGACACATTGGCAGTTACCTCACAACTTGCCCTCCGAGTTAATTGGTCCGAGTGCACATTTCTTTCTCTGTGCAATACATTTTGTATTAGAATACATCGAAGTGCCAATTTTATTGTGTGTGTATTGGACGTGTTCTTCAGACTTACTTATAAAGGTTTATTTTTTTCCTCCACAATTCCTTCCAATGTCCAATGTCGGTATTTATGCAGCTATAATCATTTTAGGTACTGTTGTTGTGGCAGCAAATTTATTGTCGCATGTGGTTGCTGCTTATTTCCCCTGAAGCTTATTTGATTACATTTAGCCCTTTTCAATTTCGAAAAGTAGATCGCAGATGTATTTCATATTGTTTGTTCCATCTTTATAAGGTGTAGAGCCCCATCTCATCAGTCTACAGAGCAACCTGACAATACAGATAACTTTACTCTGTCCATATGCACATTCCTCCTTGGCTATGTTACCCAATCCCATCAAACCTGTTTTGTATTAAAGGTATGGGTCTATTCAGCATTGACACAGGGTGGTGCTCCTGTTAAGTTAAATGCACTGATGGGGAGGAAATGTGTAATAGGCAATAAACTTGAATACCGAGATGCGGGGAGCTGAGGCCCTACTGTAATAATAATTTGGTGGTTGCTTATATTTGTCCTTTTTCACACATGTAAAAGTGTGCATTAATTGGAAATTTGTAAAAAAAAATCATATCCCAACTCTCCCTGAGACACCCTCAGAGAGTGGGGTCACGGCCAGGGTCTGCCATTATCTACAGAAACCTTGGAACAATTAGGGTTAAGTGCCTTGCTCAAGGGCACATCGACATATTTTCACCTTGTCAGCTTGGGGATTCGAACTACCGGCCTTTCGTTTACTGGTCCAACATTCGAACTGCTAGGTTAGCTACTGCCCTGGATGGCCTACCTGCGTGACTGTAACTGGGCGGCCTTGTGCTGAGGCCCATACTGTAGCTGGCCGGCCTTGTGCTGAGGCCCATACTGTAGCTGGGCGGCCTTGTGCTGAGGCCCATACTGTAACTGGGCGGCCTTGTGCTGAGGCCCATACTGTAACCGGGCGGCCTTGTGCTGAGGCCCGTACTGTAACCGGGCGGCCTTGTGCTGAGGCCCGTACTGTAACCGGGTGACCTTGTGCTGAGGCCCGTACTGTAACCGGGTGGCCTTGTGCTGAGGCCCATACTGTAACCGGGCGGCCTTGTGCTGAGGCCCATACTGTAACCGGTTGGTCTTGTGCTGAGGCCCGTAATGCAACCGGGTGGCCTTGTGCTGAGGCCCATACTGTAACCGGTTGGTCTTGTGCTGAGGCCTGTAATGCAACCGGGTGGCCATGTGCTGAGGCCCATACTGTAACCGGGTGGCCTTGTGCTGAAGCCCATACTGTAACCGGTTGGCCTTGTGCTGAGGCCCGTAATGCAACCGGGTGGCCTTGTGCTGAAGCCCATACTGTAACCGGTTGGCCTTGTGCTGAGGCCCGTAATGCAACCGGGTGGCCTTGTGCTGAGGCCCGTAATGCAACCGGGTGGCCTTGTGCTGAGGCCCGTAATGCAACCGGGTGGCCTTGTGCTGAGGCCCGTAATGCAACCGGGTGGCCTTGTGCTGAGGCCCGTAATGGAACCGGGTGGCCTTGTGCCCACTCTAAACCTCTAAACCATGTTAAGAAATGGTCCAGTATCGATCATTTATCGCAAGTGGAGGAGCTAAATTCTTTTCCAATCCCATTTCATTTGACAGGCTGTGTTTGTCACTCTGGGGTTGGTATAAAATCCACACACGCACGCACGCGCACGCACGCACGCACACACACACACACACACACACACACACACACACACACACACACACACACACACACACACACACACACACACACACACACACACACACACACACACACACACACACACACACACACACACACACACAGTCCCCTTATATTTCATTTTGCAGTGCCATATTTCATGTCCGTGTGCTGGAGATGGTTCGTGGTTTGTAATATGTAAGGGGAACCTTTAGAGGAGAAACAACACCTATCTCTGTTTACTGTAAGCACATGTTTATCAGCTCTGACTTCAAAACACTGTCTGCTCTAACAAAGACAAAGAAGAAGCGAAGACTGTTTTCACACAAGAGCTGCCTGATACGTCTGTATGTTTTCCTTTCATGTCTCTGCTATGTCTCATTTATCTTTCATACAGTTCAAAATCATTGCAATGTGTTTATTAGCATGTTATTTAGCACTGAGGCATTGACTTGTTGCTTTGGAAATCTCTGAATGTGCATGCTGTCCTGGCATATACTACTATATTCTCTCCTCTCTCTTTGACTGAGTGGAAGGAATGAAAGCCCCCTTTATGTCTGCTAAAACCGGATGTTCTAGAACTCTCCGCATTTTTTATCAGATGGTTTGACATTTCGAAAGAAATAGCCAGTGCATACATTTCAAAGAAGTGTGAAAGTGTGAGACTGAGTGGATCTGTGTGTTGGTTAAGTATGTGCCTGAGAGAGAGATGCTATCTGGCCATAAACAGAGTGTGTCTCTATGGATCTACAGTATGTGTGTATTTTTTCAGCCTGTGTGTGCGTGTGAGTTGTGACAGAGCTCTTTTTTTCTCACAGAGAGAAACAGACCACCCCTGCCCTAAATCCCGCCACTAATCTCGCCTTTCCTTTGTCTTGTGGAACAGGTCTCTGGATCCAAATGTCACCCCCCCTGGACGCTGCCCCAGGCGGGGACCAGCAGTGTGTGACGGTGACGGGTGGGTGGCGAGGAGAGGAGAGGAGGAGGCCACAAACACATTGGCTTTCTGCTGCGATTCTGCACTAAATTGGCCCAGGCTGTGTCCTGTCCTGTGAGGACGAGCAGAGAGTGCTCTGGTCTGATATCTCAGCATGAATGGAGTCAGAGTCAACTTCACTTAGAGGACCTGCTCTTCCTAATGAGACCGCTGTCTCTCTTAAAGTTGAGGACTAATCAATTACAGGGGGATTAAGCCTAACCATACGGCTTCTTGTTCTACTGCCCCGTGAAGAAGAGGTGAACTCAGCATTATCAAACTCTTTTAGTGGACTGTTTTTTTTGTCGACTCTTTTGGTGGATTTACTTCAATACTTTCAAAACTTTTCCCTTTTTTTTTTTTTTTTTTTTTTTTGTGGTGTGTTGCTTTTTAATTTCTCCAACCCAAGGACATTCCCCTCCTGATTTTACACTATGGAGTTTCAGGCTGGGCTGTGGAATAAAGATTGGGGTTCATTTCTGCGTTTCTGGTTGACAGTCATCCTCAGCCTCAATGTGCACTTCAGCTGCCCTGCCACCTCGTGCCCAGAAGAGTGCCGCTGCGACAAAACCTTTGTTTACTGCAACGAGCGGAGCCTGACATCTGTGCCTCTGGGGGTGACAGAGGGCTACAAGATCCTCTACCTCCACAACAACCAGATCAACAATGCAGGGTTCCCATGGGAACTACACAACGTGGCGTCCGTGGAGACAGTGTATCTCTACGGCAACCAGTTGGACGAGTTCCCCATCAACCTGCCTAAGAACATCCGGGTGCTCCACCTGCAAGAGAACAACATCCAGACCATCTCCAGGGCTGCCTTAGCCCAACTGCCCCGCTTAGAGGAGCTCCACCTGGACGATAACTCCATCTCTACGGTTGGGGTGGAGGAGGGGGCGTTCCGGGATGCTGTCAGCCTCAAGCTGCTCTTCCTCACCAAGAACCACCTGAGCAGTGTCCCCATTGGTCTCCCAGAGGACCTCACAGAGCTGCGATTAGATGAGAACCGTATCGCCGTCATTGCTGAGGAGGCGTTCCAGAACGTGACACGGCTACAGCGCCTCCTGTTGGATGGCAACTTGTTGACAGACGAGGGCGTGGCCCCGGGGACGTTCCAGGAGCTGTCCAACCTCCGGGAGCTGGCGCTGGCCCGTAACTCTCTGACGTTCCCCCCGCCCCTCCTCCCGACGCAGTCCCTGGTCAAGCTCAGCCTGCAGGATAATCAGATGGACCAAATCCCAGTGACAGCCTTCTCCGGCCTCCAGAGGCTCGAGAGACTGGATATCTCCAATAACCAGCTGCAGACGCTGACACAGGGGGTCTTTGACGGCCTCATCAGCCTCAGACAGCTCACTGTTCGGAACAACCCGTGGCGCTGCGATTGCACCGTCAAATGGGTGGTGGTGTGGCTCAAGTCGCTGCCAGGCTCTATCAACGTGCGCGGTTCAATGTGCCAGAGCCCAGCGAGGGTGCGCGGCATGGCAATCAGAGAACTCACCCTGGATTCTATCCAGTGCCCAGCTGGGACGGACCTCCAGCCCGACCTCTGGCCTACCCTGCGCTCCACGCCCCCGCACCCCCAACTCCCCACCACCACCACCACCACCACCACCACCGCCACCCTCATTACCTCCTCCATGACCAGCTCTATTCCCACCTTCACAACCTCCTCCTACCCCACATCACCCTCCCCTCCCCCTGCCATGCCTCCCCACCCCGCTGGCCCACTGCCCCCCTATGAGGACCCCCTACGGATATCCTTCTATGTGGTCAATGCCTCCTGCATCGAGGTAAGCTGGGCTTCCTACTTCACCGTCACAGCCTACAAGGTGACCTGGGTTAAGATGGGCCAAAGCCTGATGAGTGATGTCAGCCGCGAAAGGACGGTGAGTGGGGAAAGGCGGAAGCTTAGCTTGACCAACCTGGAGCCCAGGTCGGTGTACCGGGTCTGTGTTTATGTGCTGGACACCCTCAACTCCTACCGCCCAGGGGAGGATACAATATGCTCAGACGCCAGAACCAAGTCGACCTCATCCAGCTCCAACAACAACAAGGCCACAGGGTCGGAGGAAGCTCAACAGGACACCAACTCCACTCTCCTTTTGGCCGGGGTGATAGGCGGGGCAGTCCTTGTCGTCCTGGTAATGCTGCTGAGCCTGTTTTGTTGGCACATGCACAAGAAGAGCCGCTCTGAATCGTCCAAGTGGAAATACAACCGTGGCAGGAGAAAAGACGACTACTGCGAGGCGGGGACCAAAAAGGATAACTCTATACTGGAAATGACTGAGACCAGCTTTCAGATAGTTTCCCTGAACAATGAGCAACTTTTGAAAGGTGATTACAGGATTCAGCCCATCTATACACCCAATGGAGGCATCGGCTTCAGAGACTGCCACCTCAGTAACAATAGCTTAGCCTACTGCAAGAGCAGCAACGTTCCCAGCACCGAGTTCTGCCACACGTGATGCTTCTAACAGGATGCTCCCATACCAGTTGTTTGAGAAAAAAAAATACTGTACCATAGATATTTCCAAGTTCTGTCTGCCATGTAATTTATACTGTGGACAGTAATGTGGAATTCTATCAGCTATCTTTTTTACTCTTAGTTAGAAGGAATACAAATGGTTTTCTAATCAGTGGGATTAAATTACAGTAAGTGTTTTTTGCTTAACTTCGGGATCGGTGTCCCTTCTACGGGATGGTTGAGCTAACGTAGGCTAATGCGATTAGCATGAGGTTGTAAGTAACAAGACATTTTCCCAGGACATAGACATATCTGATATTGTCAGAAAGCTTAAATTCTTGTTAATCTAACTGTACTGTCCAATTTGCAGTAGCTATTACAGTGAAAGGATACCATACTATTGTTTGAGGAGAGTGCACAATTTTGAACATGAAAAGTTATTAATAAACAAATTAGGCACATTTGGGCAGTCTTGATACAACATTTTGAACAGAAATGCAATTGGTCATTGGATCAGTCTAAAACGTTGCACATACACTGCTGCCATCTAGTGACCAAAATCTAAATTGCACCTGGGCTGGAATAATACATTATGTCCTTTCTCTTGCATTTCAAAGATGATGGTACAAAAAAATACAAAATAACGTTTTTTTTTTCTTTGTATCATCTTTTACCACATCTATTGTGTTATATTCTCCCACATTCCTTTCACATTTCCACAAACTTCAAAGTGTTTCCTTTCAAATGGTACCACAAATATGCATATCTTTGCATCAGGGCCTGAGCTACAGGCAGTTAGATTTGGGTATGTCATTTTAGGCGAAAATGTAAAAAAAAATATTTGTCAGATCCTTAATTTGAAGTACTGTATATAGGAATTTGTACCATTACGACACACTGGGTTGGTTCTGACAAACGCTGCCCTGTCTGTCAGGTTTTGGGTTGTTGGGTGCTATGAGGGATGGGATTCTTTGCTAACCACAGGAGCTAAATGATGGTCTTTGTGCAGAGCCACCCCCTCAGAAACATTAGTTACGATAACACAGTGGTCAGGGACATAGTAACACTGCTGATTAGACTGCAGTGGAGAATAGGCACTGCTGGTGTTTTTTTTAAGAATCAAAGTGCACTTTCTAATGTAACAGAGAGAGTAAGCAGCCATCCAGGAAATTAGCTTTTTGTGGAAATGCCATCAGAGAGGAAGCGCACACTTTTCAACACCCCACAAAGTGAACATGTATGAATGTGGTAGGCAGTGAGAATGCCTTCACAGGACTAAGTGAACACATCTGAATGTGGTAGGGAGGGATAATGCCTTCACAGGACTAAGTGAACACATCTGAATGTGGTAGGCAGGGAGAATGCCTTCACAGGACTAAGTGAACACATCTGAATGTGGTAGGGAGGGATAATGCCTTCACAGGACTAAGTGAACACATCTGAATGTGGTAGGCAGGGAGAATGCCTTCACAGGACTAAGTGAACACATCTGAATGTGGTAGGGAGGGATAATGCCTTCACAGGACTAAGTGAACACATCTGAATGTGGTAGGCAGGGAGAATGCCTTCACAGGACTAAGTGAACACATCTGAATGTGGTAGGGAGGGATAATGCCTTCACAGGACTAAGTGAACACATCTGAATGTGGTAGGCAGGGAGAATGCCTTCACAGGACTAAGTGAACACATCTGAATGTGGTAGGGAGGGATAATGCTTTCACAGGACTAAGTGAACACATCTGAATGTGTTAGGCAGGGAGAATGCCTTCACAGGACTAAGTGAACATGTATGAATGTGGTAGGCAGGGAGCAGTGGAGTCTGCTGAGGGGAGAACGGCTCATAATAATGGCCAGATGGAGCAAATGGAATGGTGTCAAACACCTGGAAACCATGTGTTTTATGTATTTAATACCATTCCACCTATTCTGCTCCAGTCATTACCACAAGCCCATCCTCCCAAATGAAGTTGCCACCAACCTCCTATGGCAGGGAGGGAGACTGCTTTGACAACTGGATATAGATTGTCCTTCAGTGACACAGAAAGTAGTACCAGCTGTGGCCACTAGGGGGCATGTTCTCTCAGTCAGTATAGAGGGGTAAGCGAGAGAGTTAGCAGTAAAGATCCTTTAGCTCCAGCAATCCCTCCAGCAACCATAACTCATGGTTGTCACTAATTACCACAGCCACAAAGTCAAAATGGCTATATTGTAAAGATGAATGAAGACAAAAATACGGTTAGGGTTAGGCATAAGAATAGCAGTGTCGTTAAGGTTAAGGTTTAGACGAGGTTTCAAATGAGATTTTAGGAAGATAAATTGTAGAAATAGGTGGGTTTTATACATAATTATGACTTTGTGGCTGTGTTAACTAGTGACGACCGTTACTCAATCTCAAATGGCTTTGCTCTGAGTATTAATGCTCGCGGAGCTACTTAATTAATGATGTGGAATAATTTAAAACTAACTGTGCTCAGCTTTGGGGTTCAGCGGCTAAATTATATAGATTTTTACCACAGTGTGTTATTATCATGGGGGAGGCCCATGAGGTTGTGTTGGGTATCTTGTCTTTGCAGGGAGGTGTCTGCAGTGATGATGAATGTGTAGGAGATACACTCACAGTTGTTATACAGTCCTCTACCTTTCTATTTTCCTTTATTGTTTAGTATTTAAATGACAAATGTGTGAATCACAACGAATGATCAATGTGTTTATCTTTAATCTGCTTTATACTGTATTGATAGAAGGGGTTTCCTGCTGTAGCATGTGATTAATTTCCATTGGGATTGGCTATTCTATTCATTCATTGATTGATTGGTTCAAATGACAGATTCACCATCAATTCAAAACAATGTTAGCTAAATCTGGAGCTGCCCCCATACATGAACATGTCCTTATCTGATGTCCCTCATCTTAAAGCTTCTCAGACTGCATCGGCTCAATTAAAACTACAGTGCTTCTGATGCTGAGAGAGAGAGAGAGAGAGAGAGAGAGAGAGAGAGAGAGAGGGAGAGAGAGAGAGAGAGAGAGAGAGAGAGAGATGCGCGCGCTAGCTATCTGGCCAAAAACAGAGTGTGTCTCTATGGATCTACAGTATGTGTGTATTTTTTCAGCCTGTGTGAGTTGTGACAGAGCTCTTTTTTTCAGGCAAGCTGGCTCCAAGTTAGGAATGCCTGGTGCCACTGAGAAGTGATCATTATACACATCTTACTCCGACTTTATTTGCTTTGACATGATTTTATTTTGCGGGCGGAGTTCAAAGGATCCACCCCCCCAACTACTCATAATCCTCATCCAAAAAAGGGAGAAAAATATGCAGACTTTAATTTCCAGACTTGGCCGTGTGAATCACAAGTTTAGAGAGGGAGGAGGGCCAAATGACAGGAGATAACCCTTCACTTCACGGGGCACCAAGCCACTGGCTGAAATACACCATTAAACCACTGCATTCCAATGGTTTGGCTGGACTTTAGACCAGTGGTTCACAACGAGGGGTATGAGGACCTTGGCCTATCCACAGGGGTACTTGAAAAGACTCATGAGACCATAGGCCTACAGGGAAAATGCACATGAGGGGATGCTTCAGGGGTAGCCAAGGCAGAAAAAGGTTGGGAACCACTGTCCTTGACTAAAAATAATTTTGGATGGATATTCTAACGTTATCAACAGTAAAGACCATTTTAAAGGTCAAACTCTTGTTTTGTGCTGGGCTGTTCATGGCTAGAATCTCTGTTGTATTGTCTGTATTTGAAGAACTGCCATGCCAGTGCATGTATTAGTGTTAATTCCTTCAGTATTTCCCAAAGTGGGGAGTTTATGACGCTATAAACACTATGACGCCATCATTCATCTTGACGTTTAAGCTTTCATACATGCTTTTTGAGTCTAATTTCCATTTATAATGCAGAAACTCTTTTTGTTAACAAATGACAGTTGCTCTTCTGTGGTTACCAAAGTGTCTCCACATTTTTCTACCAACGTACACATATCAGCGTATCAACCTGCATTAAAATATACGTCCAACTAGCCCCACTAGCGTAAGCTGACCTAAGGTCAGTTTGACACACATTAAGTTTGACACTGCTACATTTAGTGACCTAAGGTCAGTTTGACACTGCTACATGGCAAGTTGCATACAACATCTTTCTGACATTTACTGACCTCAGGTCAGTTTCACACTGGTACATGGCCCTAGTGCTTTTAACAGGTTATTTATCCACTGAACACTTTAACCGACCTGCCTGTAGAACAGTTATTCTATCTGACAATAATTCCATACAGCAAAGTGTCTTTGTTTTCTTTACCAGGGATTCGGTTTTAAATGTATTGTTAGTCAGTCAGGCCAACCTGTTGCAACAAGTTCCCGAAGGAACCAATGTTCCAAGGAGTGATAATAGTCCATTTATTGCCTTACCTTTATGCAGTACTGTATGGGCTAACTGTACTTGGTTAGTTCAATTACTTGTTCAGAGCAGACGCAAGGTTTAAACTAATGATTGAATAGTTACTGTATGGAAAGCACACATTTTCATATTTCTGCAACAACAAAGAGAGAGTGATAGACAACAATAGATCTGACACAGAACTAATGAAAGACTGTTCATTCGTAACGACGCCTTGAGTGGTGTTGGGTAATGAATGATACAAAGTGACTGAGAAGCCTTGTTGGTTATTTGCAGCAGTACATTACTCTTCATTTCCTCCCTCATGTAAAGAAAGTACACAGATGTAATGGCGTGACCAATGGAATTAGACCGAACACATTATAGAGAGTGAAGTGAAAAATAGAGAGACATACTGAAACCTTTATTATTGTTTCAGGCTTTGATAGTAATGTCCTTAAAGCTCATTGATTCTCATTGAAATAACTATGTTAAACCATTGAGAGATCAATTCAAACAAAGTACCCAAGTGGATAAAATGTAATACATTTTAAGTTATCTTTGTTTCGTCTCTCGTTAATTTTCAGTTTGAGGGCAAATCCCCCTCATGTGAATTACTGTCTGCAAATTTCCATTATAGACTAAAATTAATTCAAGGATTTGTGCATCTATTCACAGAAGTCTTCAGCAAACTATTCATGGGTTTTTGAAGTAATTTAATTTTCTGTGTTTTGGATAATCAACACTTCCCCATACAGCTGCTGGGTTAAATGAATTTAAATAATATGAACAACGACAGGCTATTTGTTCATGTATCATTTGACAGAAGAAAGTATGCTGAAAATCAACCATGCATGTCATTTGGCTTCTTTAGGGTGTTCTTGACTATTATGGCTTTTCATTTAGACATTGCGTTGTTTGACTTTAACAACATAAACCAATATGCTATTTAGGAACCAAAGTACAATTTTTGTTCTCATGATGAAATCTTGTTGTTGTCCCATGTATGTGCCTTGAGGTTAACTTACAATGTAAAGTTCTTGAAACCTTTAAATGTTTTTGCACAAAGTGTAAATATAGAAGTGAAGATTTTTGCAAATAAAAGTTCCATGGGATTTGATTCATCATCATTTCAATCAGAATGTTTTGTATAAGCTCTCTGAAACATTTAGTTTACTTTAGACGTCAGCAGATGTACTAGAGAGGTACTTTTCCACAACTTGAGTAGATCCACTGACAATGTTACTGACCTTGTAATTGTTTACATGGCATTGGTTCTCTGTTCTGGTGACTGCATTCTACATTAGCTGACAGCTGTCAAAGTGTGCAGGTGTGTGTGTGTGTGTATGCGGGCATGTGAAGAAAGTGACATTTCAAAATAGAGCACAAAATAGAGCTTTAATTGCTATCTACAGAGTTATCTACCTATTGACCTTTTAATCCACTTATGCTTACAGTGTGTCATCTATAGTTATCCACATATTTGTACCTGGTTATCATTAATACTGTAGCTCACCACGTCACATTACAACTGTCCTGCTTAGCTTTCAATTGAATACTGTTCTACTGTGTAACTCAAGTGCATCCCTATTTATGTCATTGACAAATGTATGTACTGTATATCACAAAGCGTGTCTGCATTTCTTGCGGTGCAGGAAAAGTTATCCTGCAATAGGGTGATCAAATTAAGATCCTACAACTGTAGATGAGCTGGTTAATTGACTCTTATTAAAAGCAACATTGATGTCCAGTTGTACACATAGTCAACTTGGATTCCATTTGAGCAGTTTGCCTGCTAAATGCCTGCATGGAGGTGAGGCCTTGCCCTCTCCGTTCTGCAGGGTTATAACAATGTATATAATGGATCTCTGGATCTCTGCCCATCTGCCTCCACTGATGAGGGTAATAATCATTAAGAGGAAGGAGACAGCAAATCCACTGAAGATCATTGCCTTGGCTTACTGTTCTGAGTGGAATATCAACATACACATTGATGGATTTTTTTTTAAAGTAGGCTACTGCTTAGTGAGTAAAATGCTTTGGCTAAATGGTTGAGAGGAACACTTGGAAGGATATTTGGACTGGTTTTCTATCATGGGAAATGTTTTAGTTTATTTTGTAAGAGGTACACGTTTTTCAAAGGCAGAGATCATCAACTTGATTAATCAACTTGATTCAGCCCCGGGCCAACTGTTTCTTGAGTGGATGGTCGGGGTGCTAGAACATGATTTCTAATCATTTGCAAACTGCAAATTAACCCAAACATATATAATATTTGACTAAAACAATAATTTCAAACCTTGCCTACATTTGCCTAAATCTCTCTGTTATGCGTAAGAATACTTGGGAACAGATTTCCAACATTAAAATAACTTGGATCTGGTTTTCTGGTGTTTCTACAGTCTTTTATATCCAACAATGAAAATGTAAAACATATATACCGTATTTAAAATAAAACCACCCGGGGGCCAAATTCGGCCCGCTGGCCACCAGTTGGAGAACCCTGTCCTTAAGGCTTATTTTGCCCAAATCAGATGCTGGTAGCTGTATCCACGACCTTTACCCATAAGGCCAAAACATTGGATTCCATTGAAACACCAAAGATACCAATTGCTGTTATTTTCTCAGAAAAATAAGTGTATTCCTAATGCATTGAGAGGTGAGAAAATTACCTGTCTAGAGATTACAAGTAATCAAGTATATACAGTCCGCTCCTTCTAAGGTTTCCACAACTGGATTGAAAATATGAGCAATGGAACCCAATG
Source organism: Oncorhynchus mykiss (assembly GCF_013265735.2). Lineage (NCBI taxonomy): Eukaryota > Metazoa > Chordata > Actinopteri > Salmoniformes > Salmonidae > Oncorhynchus > Oncorhynchus mykiss. The sequence goes on from NC_048568.1 coordinate 32,548,299, forward strand.
GAGATTACCATCTAATATACCCTATTTACCAAAAAGGAACACTAGTGTGAAAATGACAGGCTTACAGCAGCCGAAGAGACTCGCTTTCACAACCCAGTGAAAATCTCCTCCCTACTTTCCCAAACATACATTTTTTTTCTTAGCAAAATACATTCTGTTCTGCCTCTTAGAGCTTATACAAGCACACGCATCTCAGCTACTCCTGAGCCTAATTGGCGACAAAATGTTTTTCAGAATAAAATTGCCGTCTGAAAGCTGCTCCATCAGTAGTCCCCCAGAGACCCAGCTATGGCAGCTCTGAGGCTGTCAACATCTCATGGATGCCTCTCCCATCCCTACAATCTCAATAACAACCACAGGCTTTTAAACGCCGCACTCCCCATCTCACAAATGACCGTCTTCACCTCGCTAAAACCAACACTTGTTATTTTTCAGTGGTGTTTTTGATCGGTTGAGGTAGAACATTTTTAATGGCCCCTTTAGAATTTTAAAGTGGATGATATTATAAAAAATTACTGGCCTAAATGAATGTTATGATTGTCTTGACCCACAATCAAACCTCACTATTCGGTATTTCTCTAGATCAAACCTTAGTATGCTGTATGTCTCTAGATCAAACCTCACTATACTATATGTCTCTAGATCAAACCTCACTATACTGTATTTCTCTAGATCAAACCTCCGTATACTGTATTTCTCTAGATCAAACCTCAGTATACTCTAAGTCTCAGAGGCACTGAGTTATGTATATTTACGGTACTGCTAAAATAGGTCAAGTATGTTATTTAACTCTGTGCTAAATAATGGAATGACACAGCTGGTAAGCAATTTGCATATTCCATTCATTAAATTGATGAATCTATAAGCCATTTTGCACAAGTCTGCATTCTGATTACAGAATAGTATTAATGTAATCTAAACATTTTTTCTTGACGTCAAATTAATCTTTCCGTCTCAGGTGTTGGATTACATTAATGTAATTGGTAATTGGCAATTACCTGCTATAACTTATTATGATCACGTAATAAGCAATCTGTACTTGGAAAGCTCCCAGGGAAATTGATAATTTAAACTGTATGGAACAGAAGAATGATACAAATGCATTGATATAGTAGTATGGAACAGGAGAATTATTAGAATACAATAACAGAATTTGAAAATTATTAGAATACAATAACAGAATAGGAGAAGGATTAGAATACAATAACAGAAGAGGAGAAGGTTTAGAATACAATAATAGAATAGGAGAAGGATTAGAATACAATAATAGAAGAGGATAAGGATTAGAATACAATAACAGAATAGGAGAAGGATTAGAATATAATAATAGAATAGGAGAAGGATTAGAATGCAATAACAGAATAGGAGAAGGATTGGAATATAATAATAGAATAGGAGAAGGATTACAACACAAAAACAGAATAGGAGAATGATTAGAATACAAAAACAGAATAGGAGAATGATTAGAATACAAAAACAGAATAGGAAAAGGATTAGAATACAGTAATAGAATAGGAGAAGGATTAGAATACAAAAACAGAATAGGAAAAGGATTGAATTCAATAATAGAATAGGGTGATAATTAGAATACAATAATACAATAGGATAATAATTACAATACAATAATAAAACAGGGGAATAATTGGAGTATGTTCTGTCACTGTTCCATTGTACTTTAGTTCAGTAGGTACCATTGGTAAAGGGAGAGAAGCAATATTAACTGTCTCTTGAGTTGTTGATAATACACAGTACTGAAATGCAACAACAGAAGATGTAATTTCGGGAAAGGTTCATGCACAGCACAAATCAGGCACAATAGAAATAACAAAAATCAAAATGCCCATATTGTCGAGCACTTGCCTCTTTGCAACAAACACATTTAAATTTCTGGCTGCAAATGTGTTGTTCGTAATAAAAAGTCATCCACATCTAAACTAAATGTGAACCAAGCATTTAAGTAAATTATTAAAACTCCACTTGCCAGGATAAACTCAGAGCAAATTCCCTGACAGACCCCTAAATTACACTTGAAACTTTCTCTCCCCTGGACTGCATGGACATGGTAGGAACTGCATGTGCGCTAGGCCGCATGGTCAGAGGGGTTACAATTCCAGGTGGGAGTGAGCAGATGTGACCTTGAGCGCAACGCTCTGTCTGGAAAAGCCTGTAATGAAGGAAGACGTTGATGAATAGTGAAATACAAAAGGTCTCTCATCGCTTTAAGGATGACTAACCAACTGTAAAATGTTGCTAGCTTTAAATTTCAACAAAAACTATACGTTGATGCAAAAACTGCATTTGTTTACTGTGCCGGATCAATGAATTGTAATAGTCAAAATTAAATTATCCTGTACTTTGCAACATTATCACAGAGAATCAGCAATCTGCTAGAAACACCATGGAAATGAGTTGCCGGTATCGTGCTTCAAACTCTCCAGATCCTATTGGACGTTTTCCTCAACAGACAAAATGAAGTAGCTTTGAAACTGTCCATATCCCCCTCGTAAAACAAATATGAAGTACATTCACATTAGATGAGATAAATTAGGGTATTGCAGAAAGACAAGCTCTGTCTCTCTCTTTTTCTCTCTCTCTCTCTCTCTCTCTCTCTGTCTCTCTCTTTCTCTCTCTTTCTCTCTCTCTCTCTCTCTCTCTCTCTCTCTCAATTCAATTGCTTTTTGGCATGGGAAACATACAATAGTAGTATTGCCAAAGCAAGTGAAATAAACAATTACAAATGAACAGTTGCATACATTTTGCTGCGATGGTTGCATACTGTGGTATTTCACTGAACAGATATGGAAGCTGGTCAATATTAGATTTTTTTCCAAATAATTTTCAGGTCCTTGTATTCTGAGTATGTGTTTCTTATAAGGTTTTACATTTGGCAGGTCAGGAAGTGTTCAGGAAGTGCATCTTAGTTTAATTTTGTGGGCAGTGTGCCCATAGCCTGTCTTCTCTTGTGAGCCAGGTCTGCCTATGCAGGCCTCTCTCAATTTCAATGCTATGCTCACTGAGTCTGTACATTGTCAATTCTTTCCTCAGTATTCTGCCACTGTGTACTGTCTGTTTAGGGCCAAATAGCATTTCAGTTTGAGATTTTGTCAATTTTTCCCAATAGGTAATATAATTGTATTTTGGTTTGGTTATATTTTGGGGTGGGCAAATTGTCTGAGAGCTGTCCTGAGGCTTTGTTGGGTTAGTAGTGGTTTGTGAACTTAGCACCGGATTAGCTGGATGAGTTGTCACGGCTGTTAAAAGAACTGGACCAAGGTGCAGCGTGCTGAACGTACATTTTCTCTTTTATTCGAAATGACGCAGACAAAACAATAAACAATACAAAACAAACCGAGAAGCTTAAGGCTATGTGCCATCAAACAAAGTTAACTTCCCACAAAAACAGGTGGGAAAAAGGGTACCTAAGTATGGTTCCCAATTTGAGACAGCGATAGACAGCTGTCCCTGATTGAGAACCATACCCGGCCAAAACATAGAAATAGAAAATCATAGAAACACAAAACACTAAACCAAAATAGAGACATAGAAAGGATCTCTAAGGTCAGGGTGTGACATGAGTGGACTTTTCTCTATGTTCATCTCTGCATTTCAGGGCTTTGTAGTGGTAGAAGTGGGAATCGCTTGAATTGAAGTGGTTATATAATTTGATGGCTTGTTTTTGGATATGAATTAGTTATGGATATTGTCCTAATTCTGCCCTGCATGCATTATTTGGGGGCTTTTCTCTGTACTCTAAGAATGCTTTTGCAGAATGTTGCATGAAAGATTTCAATTGGATGTTCGTCCCATTTAAACAAAATATTTATTGGTTTGTGGACCTCACACCTCACTTCCATATAGGGAAATTGGTTCAGTTCTAGATTTTTATATTTTAAGCCAGGTTCTAGTTGGTATGTTAATTTGAATGTGTTTTTTTGATTGCGTAAAAAGCCCTTCTTGCTTTCTTTCTCTTTCAATTAATTGACAGCCAAGCAGAAATTACATCTATATGCATACAAACAGTAAATGTGCAATAACAATTGGAAGCAAACAAACAAACAACTTTTTTCAGGGTCGGGGAGTCTGACAGGGTTTTAGCCCCCACTCTATTAAACATATACTGTATATATACAGATTAAATGGAAAAACTATTAAAAAAGTCCACAGAATCTGGTCTCACCCTGCATGACACGGAAGTTAAATTCATGCTGTATTGTCACCCACAAAGAAGGTCTACAGCATAATCTAAATATCCATGGTCCCTGACAGTATACTCCAAGAACACAAAAAACATGGTTTTCCAAAAAAATATCCAAATCCCAACATTTCACAGTAGGAACGGAAGACATAGTGTGTGTGTGTGTGTGTGTGTGTGTGGGTCAGTGCAAGATAGTCTCTCTCTCTATTTGTCTCACACACTGTTCTACAAGTAGCCTCGTCTAAAACTAGCCGAGTGATAACACTATCCCACGAGAAAACTACAAGGACATGGCCTGAGGTGGAAAGGTGCCGTTAGATCACACAGCTAAAAAAGAGAAACACCTCCATCGCCAGACAAACCCAGACTCTTGTCTCACAGCTGGGCAAAACCCATGGTCTCATGGCTGCTTAAACGTAACTACAGGCACACTCATCGGTAGACTTATGGTCCAGAGTGCTCATTACATGGTAATGAGCTGGAACACGGACAGCGGAGCAAGAGGCTCAAACTGCCAATTAAGCATATGCTGCCGATGCCACAAGCGTTTCAGACAGGACCATCTGATGGCGCACGGTTCTGACTCCGTCCATGAGACATGTACACGCTCCAATAGTGAGTCATCAAGCACCGACACCCTTAAGAAAGGAGGAGGACTGATTGGATGCCACTCATTCAAAATATATTGTCCAACTTTCACTCTACATATATTGTTCTCTCTCTCCTCCCTCGCTCATTCATCCAGCCCTGCTCCTTCTTCCTGCTGGAAGCACTTTTGCACAGTGCTTATCTTAAATTAAGTGACACAAAACTAATATTTCCTCATCACTGTTTGTTTTAACTCTGTAAGCCGTATTTGTAGAGTTTCATATGAATGTTATAGTATTGATTCAGATAACATGTTAATGTGGCTTCAAACACGAGGCTTAAAAGAATGCCCTGACGTCTTGGGACTGTATACTGCTAACTCAAAAATACATGGGTCAAATGTTCCACTGTGCATCTACACAATACTTTGTCAACAGTGGTATGCCTACCTCTGAGAGAGGTTGTTTTCGTTGACCATAAGGCCAGAGAACCATACTCTAGGGTTTCTGTGTCATACAAGCTCCTACTAGGACCTCATATCCCTCCTTGCATTTGTTAAAAGTTAATTTGCCCGTGATCGGGAGTCCCATAGGGTGGCACACAATGGAACCCAGCGTAGTCCGGGTTAGGGGAGGGTTTGGCATGGGGGGCTTTAGTTGGCTCATCGTGTTCTAGCGACTCGTCAGGTGAACTGTGTTTCCACCCGACACATTGGAGTGGCTGGCATCTGGGTTAAGCGGGCGGGTGTTAAGAACTGCAGTTTGGCAGGTCATGTTTTGGAGGACACATGACTCAACCTTCACCTCCCGAGCCCGTTTGGGAGTTGCAGTGATGAGACCAGATCGAAATTGAGGAGAAAAAGGGGGTAAAATACACACACAAAAATATACATCATATTTTTTTTTGTTATTGCTCTCCGATATGCACGCAGTAAAATCGAGAGTGACAACTAAATGTTTTCCATTCCAGGCCCCCGCATGTAGAGGTGTCTCCACACACATCTTCACATGTCCATCCGGCCGCCTTGCCTTCCACGTAGAGAGAGGAGAAAGTTGGTGCCAAAAGCAGTTTGCTCTGCATCCCTTTGACCTTGTCATGATTGCGTGTGAGACAGTTTATTTTAATCAGTCTCCCGCTCCCTCGGTGACTCATTGTTAACCCTTGTGTGTTGTTCGGGTCAATGTTTACCAAAATAATTATATTACACATTTATATTACATATGTGTTCAGATCCGCTGGACCAGAGGGTAATAATAGTGTGGAAAAGTGTGGGTGAAAATATGTATAAATGAAACAAAAAGATTTTGTGTGTGCCTTCACTCTGTCTTCCTCCTCCCTGGGCCTGCTGTTTCAAAATAGCACCAAGAACCTGTCTGTCTCCCATCCTGTCTGCCTGTCTCCTGCTTTTCTCACACTCAACCTTTTGTAGTGTGTAAAACCACACAATGTCTTGTGGGAACCTGAATATATGTTATTACAATACATTATTTCAATACATTCTTTCGATACATTGTAAAGAAAATCTGAATTTTCCCACACTCTACCCCAGCCAGGCGCAAATTGGGGGAGGGACACAACAAAAAATACAGTTGAAGTCGGAAGTCAACATACACCATAACCAAATACATTTAAAAACTCAGTTTTCACAATTCCTGACATTTAATCCTAGTAAAAAAATCCTTGTCTTAGGTCAGTTAGGATCACCACTTTATTTTAAGAATGTGAAATATCAGAATTATAGGAGAGAGAATGATTTATTTCTGCTTGTATTTCTTTCATCACATTCCCAGTGGGTCAGAAGTTTACATACACTCAATTAGTATTTGGTAGCATTGCCTTTAAATTGTTTAACTTGGGTCAAACGTTTTGTGTAGCCTTCCACAAGCTTCCCACAATAAGTTGGGTGACAGAGGTGGTGTAACTGAGTAAGGTTTGTAGGCCTCCTTGCTCGCACACGCCTTTTCAGTTCTGCACACACATTTTCTATGGGATTGAGGTCAGGGCTTTGTGATGGCCACTCCAATACCTTGACTTTGTTGTCCTTAAGCCATTTTGCCACAACTTTGGAAGTATGCTTGGGGTCATTGTCCATTTGGAAGACCCATTTGCGACCAACTTTAACTTCCTGACTGATGTCTTGAGATGTTGCTTCAATATATCCATAGAATTTCCTTCCCCATAACGCCATCTATTTTCTGCAGTGCAGCAGTCCCTCCTGCAGCAAAGCACTCCCACAACATGATGCTGCCACCCCCGTGCTTCACGGTTGGGATGGCTTGCAAGCCTCCCCCTTTGTCCTCCAAACATAACGATGGTCATTATGGCCAAACATTTCTACTTTTGTTTCATCAGACCAGAGGACATTTCTCCAAAAAGTATGATCTTTGTTCCCATGTGCAGTTGAAAATCTTAGTCTGGCTTTTTTATGGTGGTTTTGGAGCAATGGCTTCTTCCTTGCTGAGCGGCTTTTCAGGTTATGTCGATATAGGACTAGTTTAACTGTGGATATAGATACTTTTGTATCTGTTTCCTCAAGCATCTTCACAATGTCCTTTGCTGTTGTTCTGTTATTGATTTGCACTTTTTGCACTAAAGCACGTTCATCTCTAAGAGACAGAATACGTCTCCTTCCTGAGCGGTATGACGGCTGCGTAGTCCCTTGGTGTTAATACTTGTGTACTATTGTTTGTACAGACTAACGTGGTACCTTCAGGCATTTGGAAATTGCTCCCAAGGATGAACCAGACAATGTTTTTTCTGAGGTCTTGGCTGATTTCATTTGATTTTCCCATGATGTCAAGCAAAGCGGCACTGAGTTTGAAGGTAGGCCTTGAAATACATCCACAGGTACACCTCCAATTGACTCAAATGATGTCAATTAGCCTATCAGAAGCTTCTAAAACCATGACATCATTTTCTGGAAGTTTCCAAGCTGTTTAAAGGCACAGTCAACTAAGTGTATGTAAACCTGGAATTGTGATACAGTGAAATAATCTCTTTGTCAACAATTGCTGAAAATATTACTTGTGTCATGCACAAAGTAGATGTCCTAACCGACTTACCAAAACTATAGTTTGTTAACAAGAAATTTGTGGAGTGGTTGAAAACCGAGTTTGAATGACTCCAACCTAAGTGTATGTGAACTTCCGACTTCAACTGTAGCTTTGCTTTGCATCTGTGGCTCCTTACCACAGTCAATCAGTATGTCAAAAATCATCTCTGCTCAGAAGGCCTTAGACAATGTTTTTTTGCAGAGAGAGAAGCTAGTGTGGAAGTAGTGTCTTCCACTTTCGAATATGAAGAATTTTACGAATATGAGAATCATGTCTTTGTCAATTCGGAGTCTGACAGTGATTTGGAAGAAAAGGATGAAATTGACCCTCAGCCAGCCCCAGGACCAGCCCGTTAGCAGCCAGCTTATCAGCAGCCTGCAGGAGGAGCAATATGGATGTAAAAAAATTGGGCAATTGAATGGTCTTCTTGCTCAAGGAATGAGCCATACCGTATGGCTTCCAAAGTGATAAGGATGCAACCAGGCCCGACGAGGATGGTCTTCGCTTGAACTGTTCATCCCAGACACCATCCAGAAAATCATTCTGGACTGCACTAATTTGGAGGGAAGATGTGTTTTTGGAGAGGGATGGAAGGACCAAACTCAATTACATGCATACTTTGGGCTTCTTATCCTTGCTGGTGTTTTCAGACCCAATGGATAATCCACAGAATCCCTGTGGGATGCAGAAACTGGCCGTGAACTTTCCATTGAACAATGTCTCTGGAAAACCTCCACATTATTTCCAGGATTGTCCGCTTCGATAACCGAGACACCAGACCAGCTAGGCAGCAGAGAGAGAGGCTAGCTGCAATCAGGTCAGTGTGGGACAAGTGGGTGGACCGCCTTCCCCTGTTCTACAACCCTGGGCCCAACATTACTCTTGATGAGCAGTTTATGCCATTTAAGGGCCGCTGCCCCTTCAGGCAGTACATACCGTCTAAACCAGCAAAATATGGAATCAAGATCTGGTCCACCTGTGATGCTGCTTCATCATATGCGTGGAACTTGCAAGTGTATACAGGGAAGCCAGATGGAGGAGCCCCTGAGAAGAACCAAGGGATGCGGGTTGTCCTGGAAATGATACATGGACACCGTGTTCATAACATCACATGGAATAACTTTTTGACTTCACACAAGCGGGGACAGGAGCTCCTCAAGAGGAAGATGACGATGGTAGGAACGGTGTGAAAAAAAACAAGCCATAGCTCCCACCTCAGCTGTTGAATACACAGAACAGTGTTCATGTCCGACATGTCCCTAGAGTCCTCTGTGGCAAAGAATGGCAAAAATGAGTACGCTGCATAGGGATGGGAGAATCTGTGGGCAGGAACATCAATAACCAGAAATCATAATGGATTACAATGCCACAAAAGGAGGGGTGGACATTTTAGACAAGCTGGCGACTGGCTACAGCTGCAAAAGAAGAACCCTACGCTAGCCTCTTGTGGTTTTCTTCAACATCTTGGACATCTTGGCATACAATGCGTTTGTCATCTGGATGGCGTTGAACCCAGATTGGAACAGAGGGAAGCTCCAGAGGAGAAGGCTCTTTCTCGAAGAGCTGGGCAAGGCATTGGTAAGACCTAAATTCCAGAAGAGGAAACATCGTGAGGAGGATTCAGGAGGAGGATGCTGGTGCCCCATCCGCCCGACCCACAAACCAACAACTCCAATAAGTGTGAGTGATGTTGTTGCATGTGTGTGTGTCTGACACCCCTACCTTGGCCTGTTGTAACTATATATATGAGTGAGGAAGTGAGATGTTAGTAAAATCCCTCAACTAAGTGTTTTCATCATTCTAGATTGCAGCCGGTAGCAACAAGAAGAAGTGCTGTGATGTGTGTGGATCCAAGAAGGACAGGAAGACACAGTACACATGCATCAAGTCTAAGAAATACATTTGCATCACACACACAGTACAACTCTGTCCCTCATATGGCATGTAGACCAGCATTAATTTGTGTTCAATGGGGCTAATTTTTAGTTTCCATAAAATACTGTATGTAAAATATGTCCTTCCAAACTGTTTAGTTCAAAGCAATTAACATCAATAGTTCTCACACTCTGACCTTAGTTATTTTATTATGTCTTTGTTTCAGTATGGTCAGGGTGTGAGTTGGGTGGGTTTTCTATGTTCTTTTTTCTATCATTTGGGATTTTCTGTGTTCGGCTTTGTATGGATCTCAATCAGAGGCAGCTGTCAATCGTTGTCCCTGATTGAGAATCATACTTAGGTAGCAACTTAGGTAGCCTTTTCCCACTTGTGTTTTGTGGATGTGTATTTTCTGTCTTTGTGTATGTCACCAGACAGGACTGTTTCGTTTCATATCATTCTCGCTGTTATTTTTGTTTTAGTGTTCTGAGTTGAATAAATATCGTCATGAACACGTACCACGCTGCCCTTTGGTCCGATCCTTGCTACTCCTCGTCAGAAGAAGAGGACGAACATTACAATAGTGATGAACACCTTGTTTCATTTATATTTGTTCAAGATAAACATGATTTACTCCACCCATGTCTTGATAATAATTCATTTTGTTTTCAAAAATCACATAAAAAAATGAATAGTGCTTTAATTGATAAATATGATCTAGCAAAGGTAAATGCCAAATATTAACCATGTATGCTGTCCATATTACTTGTAATTGATATAAGTCGACTTCTAAGTACTAAGTATTTTTACGTACATTTTTATGGCTGTATTGTTTTAAATACCCAATAATGGTGTGGGTCCATCAGACCCGCGAACATTGGGTGAATAACAAAAAACATGAACACCACCCAAGAGTTAGAGAGAGCCAGGCCAGGAGTGTACAACAGTACATCAGTTCAGCACAGCTCACTGTCCATGTAACAGAGACGAGGTTAGCGTTTGACCAGAGTTCCAGGGACTCTCTGCGTCCTCTTCCTCCTCCTCCTCCTTCACCTTTCATTCACACAAAGGACGACAGAGAGAGGAATTAGCCCCATACCAGGCATTTCCATCAAACAGACCCGTCATTAATTATGCCTTCAATCACAGAGCGGATGACAGGCCGGTTCTCAATTAGCAGCCATTGGAATGCAGCTCGGAGGCTTTGGACATCTCCAATCCCATGGAGAAATAAAGGCCACTGAGGATCCAGACGATGCCTGGAAATGGAGTAGTGGATGAACTGTGTAGCGGGTCTGGATGGTGGATGTTCATGCGTTGATGTTATGTGGAATGTGGAAATATGTGCATTCAAATCAAATCAAATTGTACTCATCACGTACACAGTTTACAACAGGTATAAAAGGTGCAGTGAAATGCTTACATGCTATGTCCCTCAACATTGCAGTACAAAATGTTTAAATGTGTTTGTTGAATGATAAGGAAAGAGACATTTAATGCATTGCTAACAATGGAAACTATATAATTGATGCTTGGAACTTGACATTTGTGGAATGTCAAAATAACAGTGTTGAGATCTTTCTTTCAATACATCATCCAATCAAAACCCACAAAATATTGGCTTTGATAAGTGATTTCGTAACAAAATGAATCTAATACCTGCATAGATTAAATAGTGTTCGATCACATAGCCACCCAGCCCACACATGGAAATGCAAACCATTCTCATTAGCTGTTAAACCGTGCAGGCGTGAAATGGCCGCTCGCCGTCTGTCGATACCTCTGCCTCTGTCTCAATGTGCAGTGCACAGCATATACCATAGCTTTATAGACATATCGAGCTGGTAAATTGGTGGGCAGAACTGAACACAAACTGATTAATTAGATTTGTTTTGAATGTGTTTTCTCTCAGCAGCACTGTGTGTGAGTGTATGTGTGCATGTGTGTGTGCGTGTTAGACAGGGTCAGCTCCAGGCATAAATGACATAAGCGGTTGCTTAGGCCAGAGGCTCCCATAAAAAAAAATACAGCAGAAAATATTGTACTTTTCTTGGGGGGGAGAACTCAGTCGCAGTCTCAACTTATTGTTGAGAGTTAGAATAGTAGAAATGTGGTTGTGCATCACACATTTTTCTCTCGTTTTGTCAGCCATTGACAGTAACTCAATTTGCGATGTCAGCTAAACATTTTTTTTGATTCGTAAGTTAGTTTAGCCAGTTCTAAACTTGTTGTAATCATGGCCGGATATGCCTAGGGGCCCTGACCTCCAGGGGGCCCCCATTGATTTTGTTTGTCACTCTCATTCAGATATCATTAACATGGCATAAGTCATGGTAAAATGTGTAGAAATGCAGGAAATTAGATTTAAAACTGCAACAAACAAAAAAATACCGCTTGGTGGGGGGGCACCCCAACCAAATCTCACTTAGGGTCTCTAAAAGCCTAGAGCCGGCCCTGGTTTCAGAAACGACTATTCATTGAGTCACTGATACCTCCCTCACAGTGAATAAATATGCCGCAATACGGAGATAAATATGAAGCCAATATGGGGTCTCACCCAGATCATATTATTCATACGAGCTTGATCGATACAACAAGGCTCTGTCATGCTGCCCTCTCATCTTCAAAAACAATTGAGTATTTTCATTTGAATCTGGGCAATACCTTAGCTGTGGTATTGGCTCTGCCAGAAACTATATAGTATGGATGCTAGGGGGGTTCAAACTCAGGAAAACTATTGACTTGGTAAAATCTCACTCAATGCTCATATTGAATAAAAGAGACATTCAAGGATTTATAGACAACATTTCATGAAATGAGCCCTGGTAATGGCCATGTTGGATGGATATGATGCCAGAGAGCTATCCATTGAACTCCCCCCAAAAAATAAACTTTAATTGAGACAACAAAAAGTGGAGATGAGATTTTGAAGAAAGATTCAATACAGAGCAAGATATCAGTGGGAGAGAGAGAGGAAGCGGCCTAAATACAACCATTCATCATAAGTGAAAAACATGAAAGCAAGGACAAGGAAAATTTAACACACAGTCATCCTTGCTCCTCTTGAAGAATAAGACTGAAATGTAATACAACACCCAAGTTTCAAGGGCTTTTAACTAAAGCTGTGAAGCTTCATTCCAAGACCATAAACACATTACCGAGGGACGCCTGTTATTCATTGTCCATTAAGATATTTGGATAAATAAAAACCTCTAGCCTGTAGAGATTGAGCCTGCACTCTAAGAAAAACAGATTATATGTAAACCTAAAGAAGTTATTTGGCTGTCCTGATAGGAGAACCTTTCGAATAACCATCTTTGGGTCCAGGTAGATCCCCTTTTGGTTCCAGGTAGAACCCCTTTTGGTTCCAGGTAGAACTCTTTTATTTTTATATTTTTATTTATCTGTTATTTTACCAGGGAAGTTGACTGAGAACACATTCTCATTTACAGCAACGACCTGGGGAATAGTTACAGGGGAGAGGAAGGGGATGAACCCCATGTAGAACCCTTTGTGTAAAGGGTTCTACATGGAACACAAAAAAGATCTATTGGAAACAAAAAGGGTTCTTCAAAGGGTACTCCTATGGGGACAGCCGAAGAACCCTTTCGGAAACCTTTTTTTCTAAGAGTGTGGCTGAAAGGTTGCATTGGTCCATTCTACAATCAGACAAAATGAATGATCTATCAACACTGACAAATTATCTCCATCCATCCTAACTCCATAACTTTAGTCTCCTCACTCTCCTGGCTGGCAGAAGGTTCTGGATGCTGGCCAAGAAGTCTGTATTGTCATTTCCTACCCGTCTGCTTCTTTCTGTGTCAGTCAGTCTAATGGTTTTGGACCAGTGATCTGGCAGACAGCTTTACCTGCCTTAGTTTCAAACATGTGCTGCTGACCTATGCATTACACTCATATATACTGTATGTCAAGTGGTGAAGTGTCAATAATTACATAGTTATGTGTTTACTCTTGTCAAAGCCTTTTTAAGGGCAATCGCAATGCTTATCACTACGAATTGATGAAGTCATCATCAAAGTTCTTAAAACGACCAAGAGTTCATCAAGTACTCTTCCCTAATGTCCTTTTCATGTCCCTGCCTGTGATTTCATTGGTTAACAACATGCTGCTGCTGTCCAGTGTCCACTGGCTCACCTTCAGTTCCAGAGGCAGGAATGTCAAAGGCAGAAATGGCACGGAGACAATAAAGCCTAATGATGTTTGATTGAGTGGCGCAGGACATCCGCAGGATGCTCGCCTAGGCCTCAACTCGGGACACAATAAATACCTGAGAGCAGAGGAGCAAGAAGAGGGTCAACACTGGCTGGACAGATACTCTGAGGCTCAATCATAAGCAATCTGATTCCACTGGGTGCCTAGTGAGTCAGTGCCAGATACACTTTGCATCTTGTAGCTTTGTAGAACTACTTTTGGGCATTTCCTGTTTAATGCATTTCACTTGAGTTCGATGAGTCCTAATTTCAACCTTTTTATATAATTGTTCACATTACATAAGCAATCACAAAGGTTTTAAAAAAAGAGGTGGATAAAAGACCGAAATGACACACGCATTGTGCAATCAATCAAATGTATTTATAAAGCCCTTCTTACATCAGCCGATGTCACAAAGTGCTACACAGAAACTCTGCCTAAAACCCCAAACAGCAAGCAATGCAGATGTAGAAGCTAGGAAAAACTCCCTAGAAAGGCCCAGGAAGAAAGCTATAGAGGAACCAGGCTATGAGGGGTGGCCAGTCCTCTTCTGGCTGTGCCGGGTGGAGATTATAACAGAACATGGCCAAGATGTTCAAATGTTCATAGATAACCAGCAGGGTCAAATAACAACAATCACAGTGGTTGTAGAGGGTGCAACAGGTCAGCACCTCAGGAGTAAATCTCAGTTGGCTTTTCATAGCCGAGCATTCAGAGTATCTCTACAGCACCTGCTGACTTTAGAGAGTTGAAAATAGAAGGTCTGGGACAAGGTAGCATGTCCGGTGAACAGGCCAGGGTTCCATAGCCACAGGCAGAACAGTTGAAACTGGAGCACCAGTTCATCTTGTTTGCCAAGTCAACCAGTGTTTATCTCCTAGCTCCTATTTTTCCCAGTTTCTGTTTTTCCTAGTCGTCCTGGTTTTGACCCTTGCCTGTCCTGACACACAACCCGCCTGCCTGACCATTCTTCCTGCCCTGACCTCGAGCCTGCCTAACGCCTTGTACTGTGGACTCTGATCTGGTTTATGATCTCTCGTCTGTACCCGACCTGACTTTTGCCTACCCCTTGTGTTATAATAAATACCGGAGCTCAACCATCTGGCTCCTGTGTCTGCATATGGGTCTCGCCTTGTGCCCTTATAGTTTCTAAATGTCAACAAAAAAAATCACTTGACAAGTTAATGGAAACGTAGCTAGTGTCACAGACATAGAGGAGGTGTACTGTAGATGAGATGAGGAGAATTGTCAAGGGCGATATTAAATTAATGTACCAAACATATTGAAGAGAACTCCGGAGTCTGATTACAAAGCAAATGCTATCACACATTCTCCTCTCTTTCTCTCTCTCTCTCTTCTAAATGACATCAATCAGGATGGAGATAGTGTGGCATGATTTTACTACTTTCTCCTCCTTTTTCTTGCCGTCCATATTACGCTATAGATTAGAATGGCCTGACACTTGGACGAGCCCATTCCGGGCCACTGATATTCTGCCATAGATCCCAGCAACGTGATAGAAACACCAATAGGCTGTTGAACAAAGAGGCATTAGAGTGAAGATAAACCTGGGAGGAAGAGACATAAATCCGATCCCAGGCATGGTTTAAGATGGTTTCAGGGCCACTCTTAATCAATAAGACACTCGTTAAGGAACGCTTCAGTCTCACTGTCTCATATTAAACTTACAGCCTGAAAGTATGTAGTATATATATACACACACATATATATATATATATATATATATATATATATATATATATATATATAGAGATATATATATATATATATGTATATAAATACACATATATACATATATATACATATATATATGTACACATATACACATATACACACATATATATAAACTACATACTTTCAGGCTGTAAGTATAGTATGAGACAGTGATATATATGAAGTATATAGAAGAGAAAGGGTCAGTACTAAGCTAGCCACCTGCTAAAATGCACGTGTAGCTATGTGTATTGTGTTTGAAATAGTGAAAAACAACAGTAAGGCTCGAATCCTTACTTTGTTATGCACACACTTGGACCCTGGCATTGAACATGCGCTGATGTCAAAAACTCCAGTAAGGATTCCGGTTCCAATATAAGTGGTAAAGGTGAAAAAAGGGTGCTTAAATGTTGTTGTTTTGTAACCAAAGTGACGGCTACAACCATTGGCTCTTCTACTAGATCCATCTCATACTGTATATGGTCTTTCTCAACAACTGGACTCTTTCTGCGGGACTCCCATCCCATCGCATTGACAGGAGCAGGTTTGTTGCCCTTTAAGATGATTGACTTAAAAAAAAGTACAAAATTGAGGTAAGCATTTCCCTTCCCATAGTGTGTCCTTGACATTTACAGTAGTGGTGGAGGCTGACATTGTCTCACAACCGTGTGGAAATGGGATTCTGGAGCAGCAGGAGTGTCAGATGAAGGTGCCTGATCAACAGGAGTCCTTCCAGTCTCTCCTACAACCTCTATTGCAGCTCTGACATAGAATATCCATGGTAATCATATCAATCCGCTGTGTTTTTATGCTACCATCCGTCACCTCTTCTACATTGTAACTACAACCCTCTCACTGCGTACGTGACCTACTGTTTTCCTCTGTCTTTTCAAACCCAACTGTCAAAGGAAGCCAATCCTGAGAGGAGATACATCAACAGGGTGGATTGACAGTCAGGGGCCGTCTGCCAGACAAGCCTTCCGGTGTTTCAACAAGAACGATGGGGATAAAATTATTTTTATGTCTTTGCTCCAATCAGATTACGTTTCGGTCTTCCTGTGAGCGGGTGTCTGACACTGGTATTGTGTATCATGGCTCAAGGGCTTCTTAATAAATAAACTGCCTCGCTGATTAAAAAAAAATATGCTGTGTCCAATCCGCCTCTGGATTTGTCATTTTCTGTTATTTCATTGTACCATGTCAGGTTCTTTTCATATTGTCTTAGAATGTTTATCCAGTTGATCAAATATCAATCAAAATACGCTGGGAAGCTCACACAGCGAGATAGAGAAAAAAGTTCATATCTAGTATCTAGTACTTGGTATACATTTCATTCGTTTACGTGAAGTTAGCAAGTGATGTCTTGAAGTTGGGCCCACAATATCAAGTCAATACAGACACTCTGGTTCAAATCCAGGCTCTATCACAACCGGTCATGAGTGGGAGTCCCATAGGGCAGCGCACAATTGGCACAGAGTTGTCTGGGTTTGGCCGGTGTAGGCCGTCATTGTAAATAATAAGTTGTCCTTAACTGACATGCCTAGTTAAATAAAGATTATATTTTTTAAATACATTAAAATACAGGCCTAGGAGTCTTTCTGGACATACAGTACTGCTGACCCTGCACATGCTACATATCAACTGTTTTGAACCTAACTTGACGATTCACAAAAGCCCATACAGCATAATTCTCCATTGAAGTGTTGGATAACACACTGATGTGTACCCTGATGTGTACCCTGATGTGTAGTCCATCTGCAGACTACTTCTCCCCTCCTACACATGATATGCTTACATTACTGCGTCTTTAGTATCAGGGACGGTGACAGGGTGAAAAGAGACCGTGGAACTCTGAGGACACACCAGCATCCATTTTAAAATGAAATGGTTTGGTAATTATAAGCATGCCTTTTATTTCATCTGTCCTGTGTCCCTCGCCGTTAAAGCAACCTTCAATTCATTGTTGAAGGGAAACATTTCTAAGACGACACTAACGACTTCGTATTCAGTTAAAAATGTAGCTCTCCCATTCACACAAATGCCGCAAATTCATCCTCGTTTCCTTTCAAGGCAGACTTGAGATTTATGATTATGAAGATCTGGCTGCATGACTGAGACTACCTGGCAAAGGTCTAAATAGGATTTTTAGACAATAACAATTATGGTGACAAGCAGTGCAAAGCATCAAGGGCCGTTTAAAACATAGACAAACACATGCAGCACATATGGTATTTGCTACTACGCAGCCTCAATACTGTTTCATATTTAGTGGGAATGTGTTGGATGATAACTATTTAAAAGAAAACCATTGCCCTCTCCCAGAAGCTTGGCTGGTGCGTAAAAACCAGTGAATTCAGACAAAGATATGTAATGTGTTGGATGAGCAATTAGAGGTGCTGTTTTTACCTACACTGTTATTAAAAAACAATCACACACAACATGAGGAGCCTCTCTGTTCCTGCTTAATTGGTTTCATGTAGTACAAGAATCCAGGGGGGAGGATTCTAGCAGAGCAACTGAGAAAACAGGAGGTGTGTCTGTGAGTGAGTGAGTGAGTGAGTGAGTGTGAGTGTGAGTGTGAGTGTGAGTGTGAGTGTGAGTGTGAGTGTGAGTGTGAGTGTGAGTGTGAGTGTGAGTGTGAGTGTGTGTGTGTGTGTGTGTGTGTGTTTGTGTGTGTACTTTCAACAATGGTGGCAGCCCAGGACTTGGACTGGGATGATAATGACTAGCATCTCTGGCAGGAGTACACAGCACTAGCAACCCTCCTGTTTCACGGTGATCACACTGCAACATGTACAATAAAGGCCGAGACCTCTTGGCAGAGGCTATAGTAAAGAAAAGCTTAGCCCTACATAAGACGCCGCGCATTGAATGCAATGGTGTCCTAGAATGTGGAGCCCGGAACATATTCAGTCAAATGTCCCAAGGTTGACATGTTTCCAAAAACCATGTCTATAATCTGGAACTCCTTGTCCGTCCATACGGTTTACATCTGAACTTTTCTCCAAACCTGCACCTAATTCCGGCTGTGGTAGGCAGTGTACAAGATGAGCTACCGCTTAGCCTACAGTACCACTATAGCCTACCACCAAAATGGCTAGACTTTCTTGACCAATTCCAACGTTAAGGACATTACATTTGCATGCAAAACCACACCTTCAATGTCTCACAGAATGGACAAACTAAATATATATGAAACGTTCTGTAGTACCCCTTGTGGGAGCGTATATCTCAAAAAGCGCACTTCTAAATATTGACAAATAAGAAGCGTTCGGATGTTACATTAAATGTATGAGCTTTTTGGGGTGACAGAACATATTAGCAAAAGTCTGTGAGTTTTTAAGTCTTAGGTCAAAAATATTGATTTCCATTTCGAAGGAAAGGCTTGGCTGAACACAAAAACAGTCATTTCCATTATTACTTTAGAGAGGAAAAACAACCGTTATGGATGTGAAACCCTCTGTTAATGGATGTTACAGAGTCTGAAATAGACATTCCAATCTTAAAGATTTCTTGATCAAAATCTATCATAACACCTTTGTTGTCATTTGGAATGTTTTTTAAAGGTCAGCAGAAGGCAAAGTACCTTAGAATTGCATAATTACAGTCAGCCTGAATAGTATAGAAGGTCAGGCGCCACACCATATTGAGATATTTATTATTAAATACAGTCACCTCCAAAATGATTGTTAAAGATTAACCAAAAAATAATATAAAATAAGTAATACAAATACTGAGCTATATTGTATGCTCCAAAAATGTATAACATTTTATTATTTTCTACCAGTATCGTAAAGTACTTAAGTAGAAATACTTTAATGTACTACTTAAGTCGTTTTGGGGGGGGTATCTGTATTTTACTTTACTATTTATATATATTTTTTTACAACTTTTGCTTTTACTTCACTACAGAAAATAATATACTTTTTACTCCCTACGTTTTCCTTGACACCCAAAAGTACTAATTAATTCACACACTTATCAAGAGACCACGCGGTCATCCCTAGTGCCTCTGATCTGGTGGCTCACTGAAAACAAATGCATCATTTGTAAATTGTGTCTGAGTGTTAGATTGTGACCCTACCCATCCGAAAATGTTTAAAATGGTGCCGTTTGCTTTATAAGGAATTTTAAATGATTTATACATTCACTTTAACTTTTGATACTTAAGTATATTTTAGCAATTGCATTTACTTTTAATACGTAAGTATATCTAGAACCAAATACTTTTAGTCTTTTACCCAGTAGTATTTTACTGGCTGACTTTCACTTTTACTTGAGTAACTTTTTATTAAGGTATCTATACTTTTACCCAAGTATGACTATTGGGTACTTTTTCCACCACTGTTTTATACTCATTTAAATACTCACACTAAGATATTCCGTTTAATATATTTAGGTTAAACAAAATTAAGGTGTCAAAATGATTGGCACCCGTAAAGATTCTTATAAATAAAATGAAATAAAATCTGCATTGACATTGCATTTTTAAAGACAATCTCAGTTTAAGGAACTGTATTGTGGCGTTCCATGGCTTCCTGTTTCACTAGGGTATAAAATGAGGTGACACATGTTTAAAATCCATTTGTCATCCATCACCATGGGGGAAGGAAAAGAGACAGCCCATTTAAACAAAACAAATCAATGTGATGACCTTGACTTAATGTGGAGAACTGATTGGATTTGAAAAAAGTTTTGTATTTTTATCATTACACTTTTAACCTAAATCTAATGACTCAGTGAAATGTTGTGATTTAATGTTGAATACACGTTAGCTGACTCAACTAAAATTACAACCAAATGTAAATCAAAAGGAATGTTGAACTGACATCTCTGCCCAGTGTGAAATGGTTGTTGACCTTCATAGATCAGGCAATGGGTATTTTTTTGTAAAACCAGCCCAGAAATATATCACTTATTAACTAAGAAGTTTAAAACCACTGGAAAAGTGGTAAACTAGCCTGTGTACCCTGTCCCCACGCAGAGTGAAGGAGATGGTTCTGGAGGCAAAGAAAAGTCGAAGGGGCCACAGTTGACGAATTACAGAACATGGTCATATCTTGGGTTCAACAAATCTCTTAATCGTAAATTAAATGCCATCTCCATGCCAATTGAGTCTTGCCACATTGGTTGAGAACAAACAACACACGTAAATGCCTGGAGTTTGCTAAACGGCATTGGTGCTTGGATTGGAATCGGGTGCTATTGTAGAATGCCCCGGGGTCCCCGACCTCTTTGCCATTGATCACTTCTGTGATAGCAAACACCAGAGAGGGATTTCCCATCTAGTGGCAAGTGTGCCCTCTATACATCTCTATCCACTTCAATCAATGTAGATGAAGGGGAGGGGATTAGTTGAAGAAGGATGTTAATGCATTGAGACAACTGAGACATAGATTATGTACAGTATGTGTGCAGTTCAAAGGGTGAATGGGCAAAACAAAATATTTAAGTTTGGTTTGTGTCAAGAACTGCAACACTGCTGTGTTTTTCAGGCTCAACAGTTTCCTGTCTGTATTAATAATGGTCCACCACCTAAAGGACATCCAGCCAACCTGACACTGTGGGAAGCACTGGAGTCAACATTGACCAGCATCCCTGTGGAACGCTTTCGGCATTGTAGCGCCCATTCCCCAACAAATTGAGGCTGTTCTGAAGGGCAAATGCCCTAGCAAGCTAAAAACCTACTACATGGTAATAGGTGCTCACATTGCCCCTATTGGACGGTATTGAAAGCATCTCCTGATGTGCTGGGGACCTGGACAGACGTCAAATACTGAAGTCAGTCTGGTGTGACCTGGCTGAATTATTAACATGGTTCCATTTGGAAAAAACTAACTGAATGTATGCATGCTCAGGTTAAGGAATAGCCCCTTTTTTAAAATGTTCAACTAAAATGTCATACTCAAATCTAACTGCCTGTACCTCAGGCCCTGATATGCATATTCTTGGTACCATTTGAAAGGAAACACTTTGAAGTTTATGGAAATGTGAAAGGAATAAGGTAGAATTTAACACAATAAATCTGGTAAAAGATGATACAAA